>NC_133792.1:16485820-16691154 GCF_003597395.2 Chelonoidis abingdonii | reverse complement strand
TAATTTCATAGTGTAGAAACCCAGGAAAGTCCCTACTTGAAGAAGTTCACAATACAAGGTTCCAATCTGGCAAAAATGTGTGTATAGCTTAAGCTGTAATCTGTGAACAGCCCCATTGAATTTAATGGGCCCTAAGGCTCTGAGCCTCCAATGAAGACTCCTCACAGAAAGGACTTCTGTGCTGCCACAGAGCCAACTCAGCGGTGCTACGACCAGGCCCCTGTCCACACAGAGAGACTGCAGGATAAAGCCCACGGAAAAACCTTCAATAAATAGAAAACAGGGTGAACAAGGGACCTCATGCTAGTCAACCCCTGCTTTCAGCGGCAGGACCGTTCCCAGGCAGATTTTTGCCCCACTCCTAAAACGGCCCCCTCAAGGACTGAGCTTACAGCCTGGGTTTAGCAGACTAATGCTGCACAACCACTGCGCTATCCCTCCCACAGTGTGGCAGACTGCTGTGTCTGTACGAGCCTCACAAATGATGTGCCCGGAATCCAGCTGCAGCACTGGGCCTAAAGAACCAGCCTGTGGCCCTTACTCATATGAAGTAGTCTTCCTTCAACATCAGTAGCTGTGCTAAAGAACAATGTGAAGGTTGATGAGGAAGCAGTGGAGCATTGCAGATCAGCAGTTTTTATAAAAGTGGGGGCTTTTTAATTAGGCATAGGGAAGGATACTCAGGGCCAGTCAACCCATTAGGCGACCGAGGCGGTCGCTAGGGCACTAGCATTGAGGGTGGCATTTCAGGCCTAGATGCGCTGGATCTTCGGCTGCCCCAGTTTTCGCAGCATTTAGGAGAGGGACTGGGGCAGGGGGAGCGCGGGGAGGGCCGCCTGCAGCAAGGTAAGGGAGCACGGCCCGCAGGGAAACGTTCCACGCCCCAACTCACCTGCTTACCGACCTCCTCCCTGCGCACACTGCCCGCTCTGCTTCTTCCTCCCAGGCTTGTGCACCAAAACAGCTGATTGGCGCCGCAAGCCGGATGCGGGAGAGTGAGCGGTACGGTGTGGTCGGGGAGGAGGACGGAGCAGCAGGTGACTGGGGGTGTCGGGGCTGCGGCACAGCTCCCATCCAGGGAGAGCTGCCACGGGGGAGAGGGGGCACCTCAGAGCAGAGGGGGAGCTGCCCAGGAGGGCAGAGAGCTGCCACAGGAAGCGCAAGGTGGAAGTCGCCTAGGGCGGCAAAACCATCCTGCACCCACTCATGAGCAATGTTGGTACTGGGTTTGTGTTAGCGACTCTCACCAGAATTCAATATTAAATAATATAAAATCACCTTTGAACTAGACCAAATATAAGAAAGACTCAACCCAAAGCAATAATTTCTGAGAAAGTTATAAACAAGCAATTGAAAAACAGAGATTCATCAGAAAGTCCATATGTAACCTTTAACTTACATGTTGCAACTCAATTTCCCCAAAAAATTCAGGGAGACCAAAATCTTGAGAGTCTTAGTTTGGAAGCTGAACCAGCAAAGATCCTAAAAGATCAGACTTAAAGTCTACTTTCTGATTTCTTTCCCCCAGACGCCAGACCACCAAAATGTAGCTTCCTCAAAGCTAGTTATCTCCGGCAGAATTAAACAATGAAATATCAGCTTAGACTAGCACTAACGTCCTACCGTAAATTTTGCGAGACTAACCCCCCATCTGCTTGGGGGAATTCGCATGTGCCCCCAATCAAAACCTCACTTATCTGAGCCACAACCATTCCCTAAGCCAAGACCCAATCCACCCATACTAAGGATAGAGGGATTTGGGGTGCAGCGGACTAGTTACAGAGAACTGAATTATAATTAATGGCCGTTCAAAACTTGAAAAAAAAGGGAAGACTTGTTGCAAAAGCGCAGCCCATGTAGTTTAGGTTTTAATATGCAGTTTAAGTCTTTTCTTGTAACATTTGGTCATGTTTTTTTTCCCGTTTGTATCAGACTCATGATGAAGAACTAAACATACTCTTGTCTTGCCGAAGCAATGGCTTGCGGAACCTCTGTGTCCTGCAGAATGGTGGGACCACTGGGGAAGGCAGAGATCACGTTGAGATATCAATCCCTCATTCTGCCTCCATGGTTTAACATACCAGGTTTTGCTGGGGCCTTTATGCAGTAAAACCACAAGCCCGAAGGACATGACTCCATAGAGTAAACCACGCATCAACTGAGAGAACCAGAACTCCTGAAGGCAGAGTTTAACTGCAGCTAGCTACACCAAACCCCACATTGCAAACCCAGCCCCAGCTCAACTCAGTGAAGAGACCCCAAACAAGCTGCTCTTGCAAAGTCCCTAAACAGCAAATCTGCGAAAGACTTCGTCTGAACAGACTATTACATTTGAAGCAACATGCTCAGGCCCTACATTCTTACTGAAGAGGAAGAATTAATTTGAAGGGCAGTGGTTAAAAGTCCCCTCTCTCCTTTTTGCAGTAGCCCCCCGCAAACCGCCCCCCGCCCCCCCCCCCCCCCCCCCCCCAATAAGACATTTATATCTCACCCACTTGGGCTGCTCTCACTGGGGAAAAATGTGAAGGGGGGGCGTTTCTTTTTGCAAAATACATGATTAAGGAATGAGATTCTTAAACCGTTGCTTTACGTTTTGTAGAGCAAAATGCTCTTCCAAAGAAAGCAGCTTTAAAAAAGAAGCTCTACAATTCCAATTCCAAATATTTGCTATTTCCTCTTTAATTCTTCCCAAAATCTCTCCAATCCCATTATTTCAGAATTAAATGCAATTCACTGTAATATCCACGTGTAACAGCCTTCAGTATCCCAGGAAACAATGGTTAGTGTACACCACAAATCCATAAGGCCATCAGTATCTTTGGTGAGGAGGGCAGCAGTCAGTAATACGCAGACCTATTGAGCTGTAAGGGCTGTGGAGTTGCAGTGGCTGAGGAATTCAACTGTTAAAATCCTACTAGTTCCACAGGGCAAGCCTTAATTGATTAAAAACTGAACTTGGGTTCATGTGAGAACATAGCATTTAGTTTTATTATTATTTATTTTAATGGGATTGCAACCCAAGCACGCTCCACTGCATAGACCAAGGGCTCACTGTGCTGGGTGCTGCACAAACACAGAACAAAGAAGACCCTGCCTTGAGCAAAGAATTAAAATGTCACATCTTCATGTAATAACACGTAATTACTGCACTGTACTATGTGGAAATAGTAATATCATTTAGTATACACTGCACTGTGTTATTATCGCAGGGGATAGACTAGATGACATCTCGCGCGGTCCATTCTAGTTCTGTGATTATTCGGTTAAATCTCTGCTCATGTCATAACACTTGTTGATATCATTGTAAATCCCCTCATTTGAAGGTTGTACTACAGAGTAATATAATTTAGTTCACATGTAAGTATTAATGAGTATGTTGTGGTTTATGTATAATTAGTCGCGCCCTAAGTCAACATCAGTATTGATCACTGTTGTGGATTAATCATGTCCTCATGCGCTCTGGTGTACCCACTTCTAGTGGTTGCTTTCTAGCTCCAGCAGGAAGGGATTCGATTCAGGCAGTGGCTAGGAACCCCTACCACACCCAAGGCCAGGCAATGGTCTTATGGTGCGCGGGCTCGTCAGGGCGCGCGCATGCGCGTGGCGCTGCGAGCTGCTTGTGGAGGGGCGGCAAGATGGCGGCAGGCGGAGGCAGCTGGAAGTGGGGAGTCCTGCGCTGTCCTCGGAGGGAAGAGTCCCCAGCGGGCCCCGAGTCGCCGCAGAGGAGGCGGTTCAGCGGGGCCGAGCTGCGGCGGTTCCGGCTGACCGGGCGGAGGAGCCGGCCGTGCGGCGCAGCAACGCGTGAGCGGGCTGGAGCCGCTGGACTGGTCTGAGACCAACCGGGTTCGTGAGCCGGCCCGGAGCAGCGGCGCGTCTGGAGCAGGCTCAGGACACATTCACAGCGGCGGCAGGAAGCATGGTCATCCCAGCCGGCACGGCCGTGCCCCGCGCCCGCGCGGCCTGCTGCTCAAGTGAGAGACCGGGGTCCCTCCTCTAAGGCCGGGGATGGACCGGGGCCCGCTCCCAGCCTGGCGCGCAGGTGAGCGCGCTCACTCCCCTCGAACTCATCCTTGTCTCCTCCCGGCCCCGGCGTCTAGGTTCGGGCTTTGTCCTTCGGCTTTCCCACCCGCCGTCCGGCCCTATGTGAGGCAAGGGAGCTGTCTCCTGTAGGGGAGACCCCTTAGACCTGCCCACGGACCTGACTATCAAGCGATGTGACCCATTCACTACTCGTGGCCCCATCACCCAAGGAGGGCTAGCCAGTCCCTTTCCACAGCTACTGGGCTTATTGTCTGGTTGTCCGGTGTTGGAGGTACATGTGGCTTTGTTTTACTAATGGAGTTTTTCTCGCCCTATCCACCCTCCACTGTTCCTCAGACCCAGGGTAATCATCTAGGATTTAATTACTGGCCACAAATTAGTATCCTGGGATAATACTTTGAGGTAATATTCTTAAAGTCCATGAGCACATAGCCATTGTATAGGATGTGTTGACACCCAAATAAAGATACCCCTTGTACCCCAAAGACAAGGAATAGGTTTTTTGCTTGACTAGTTTTTTTTTTAATGGAAGAATACCCTTTCTCATAGAACTGAGGAACGGACCTTGAAAGGATCCTCAAGTACCATCCCCTGACAGACTTTTTTGCCCCAGATCGCCTAAAAATGGTCCCTCCAGGATTGAACACAACCCCAGGTTAGCAGGTCAGTGCTAAAACACCTGACCTCCCAACCTCGTGGTTATTGACAGAACAAATTATTGCCTTGGGTATAGTCCAACTGAGTCCATCTATTGAATAGCTCGGTCACAATCAGTGTCCATGCAAAAAAATCGTTGGAGAACGTGCAGTTCTGAACGTTACTATTTAAAAAAAAGGTTGTTTGCTTTGGTTGGGGCTTCTGGACAGCTCCTAGAAGTAGACTGAACTGCATTTTGCCTATAATAAGAAGAGAGAAGGTGGGTGAGGTATATTTTATTGGAGCAATTCTGCTGTGAAAACATAAGCTTTAGGCTTACAACTGAGCTTTTCATCAGGTCTGGAGAAAGGTACTCAGTGTCCTTTTCTTCTAACGGTTTCATTTTGTATAGGGCACATTTCAGTGTGTTCTTGTTGTACTGTGTAAATGCAGAATATCCCTACGTAAAAGGAATAAATGGACGAACAAATCAGATATTAGGAATGGCAAATACAAAAACCTGTAGGAGAACATTTATCCTTGGACACACAAAGCAGATGTCTCCGCAGCAAAAAAACTTCAGGACCAGACTTCAGAAGAAGAACTGCTGAACTGTTCATCGCACATTGGACACCAGCATCTTCAGGATAACCAAAGCCTGGCCTACCTACGCAATTAAATCTGATTTTAGCAGTGGTTAAACCAATTTAAATGCTGTCACCTTCCCACAACGAGGCCCTTATATCGATATAAAGAGCTTTTAACCAGTGTCTGTACTACCTCCCCGACGAGGAGTAACGCGCTGAATCGTATTACCATAAATCGGATTAGGTTAGTGTGGCGCAAATCGACAGTATGGCCTCCGGGCGGTAAATCCCCAACAGTGGCACCAATTGTGACTGCCTCTGGACAGCAAGCCAAACTCGATGCACTGGCCAGGTAAACCAGGGAAAAGCTTCGCGAACTTTTGGGGAATTTATTCCTGTTTTGCCACGTGGAGCTCTGATCAGCAGGGGTGGCGAGGCAGTCCGAAATCGCAAAGAGCTCCACGCATGGGGACGGGTACGGAGATACTGTATCTGACCGGGGGGCTGTATGGGGAGACAAACTGGTTCTATTCAGAGCTCATTACAGAAGACGAAAGAAACAAAGCATTTGAATTCTAACCAGGCTATGATACAGAGTGCCAGCACAGGTGCTGTGGTGACCAGGCGTAAATGGAAAGCCAAAAGAATCAAATGGGACCGCTCAATGAGGGAGGGGGGGGTACTGAGGACCCACGCTATCCACATTCTTCGCCTGCAGTCTCCGAAAGTATTTGCATTCTTGCTGAGCTCCAATACTGTTAGGTCAACCACATTGTCGGGGTGAGTTCAGGTATAGCTCGTTAATTTGCCCCCTCCTCCCCCCGTGAAAGAAAAGGGAAAAAAATCGTTTCTTGACTTTTCAATGTCACGCTATGTCTACTGCATGCTGCTGCGTAGACGCGATGCGTGCGCAGTGTAAACAGCAATACCTCTCCTCCCCCTCCCGGTGGCAGTATGGTGTACAATATAGATCTGGCATTCTGTTTATCATCAAGCCAGTGAAGTGGCTCCGGCTGGCTCGGGAGGTCGGACCAGTGAGGCGCGGTTAAAAATGGGATGACTCTGGTCATTCCCGTAATGGTACAGAATGGCTGGTAACTGTCTTTCATCACAGTACACTGGGGGGCTGAGCTCCATCACCCCTCCCATTTCATGTGTAAAGAAAAAGATTCTTGTATGCTGGACTATCATAGTAGTGGGATGCTGGGCTCCTTTCCCTGCACCGTTTAATGTCCTGCCTGTGACTATCCTAGAGCGGAGGCTGCTCCCCCTCATTTTATCTCACTAACAAGTTCAGTTCGTTTCTTATTCCTGCATTCTTTATTACTTCAACACAAATGCGAGGACACTGCAACCGTAGCTCAGGAGGAGTTGGGGAGCGGGAGCACCGGTTGGATTGCTTGCAGAGGGCAATTCACTTGAATGGCATGTAGCTCCATCATTTCTGCAGGGAATCTGACACAGAGCAGCTGTGCTCTGGTTCTCTGGTACACTGGGTTGCTCTAGACTGTTTTACTGCCGTTATTCTAGGCAAGGGGATGACTCTATTTTAGATACCATAGAGGAGATATCAGGGAGTCATTCCATTTTGTCTTTGCACCCCCAGCTGACCAGCCAAGAGGCATCCATGAACAGCAGCAGCAGGACAGTACAGACAACTTGATAACCGGCATCTCATGCCAATTTACAATAGCTGACCAGCGTACAGAAAACTTCTAGATACCATCTTGATCTTGCAAAAGGCAAATGAATGCCTGAGCTGTTGTGCGCTTGCAGTATCCGGTGTCTGTTAGCACATCCAGCAGACTCGGTGACAGTGAAAAAGCTGAACGGGCGCCATTAGGTTGCTGTGCTATGGTTGCAGGGCAATCCAGGAAATAGGCGTGAAAATGATTGTCTGCCTGTTTCGACGAGGAGGAATGAGTGACATTTACCAGGATCACCCACGCACACTGTTTTGCACCATCATGCATTGAGGTCTCAAACCAGATATTCCAATGGGGGGGAGAGCGCGGAATGCTTGGATAGCTATACGGATAGCTACCAAGGCGCAACGCTCAGAAATCGACGCTAGGCTCGGACCAGAGGACCACACATCCGGAATTAATGTGCTTAGTGTGGGCCGGTGCAGCTTGACTTTAACCAGTTTGTTAAACAGTGTATATGGTTAAATTGGAATAATCCTAGTTGTAGACATACCCAAAGATACGTGAGATGGCTAAGCCAACTACAAAGCATTGTCCCTCGAGGACAAATTGCTTTGTAGTTGGCTAGCCAATTCACGTACTTTGGGTAGTCTTACACTAGGATTATTCCAATTTTAACATATTACACTGTTTAACAAACTGTTAAGTCAAGTGCAAGCCGGCCCACACTAAGCACATTAATTCGGATGGTGGGTCCCTGGTCCGAGCTAGCGTCGATTTCTGAGCGTTGCGCTGTGGTAGCTATCCGTATACCCAGCAGAATCCATAGTTCCCGCTCTCCCCCCCATTGAATCTGGTTGAAAGCACCTCAATGCATGATGGTGCAAAACAGTGTCGTGGGTGATCCTGGTAAATGTCACTCATTCCTCCTCTGAAACATGCAGACAATCATTTTTCACGCTTTTTCCTGGATTGCCCTGCAAGCCCATAGCACAGCACCACATGGAGCCCGTCAGCTTTTTCACTGTCACCGAGTCTGCTGGATGTGCTAACAGACACGGTACGCAAAGCGTACATACAGACAATCAGCGATCATTTGCCTTTTGCAAGATCAAGATGGTATCAGACAGTTGTTCTGCCTACGCTGTCATGCTATAGTAAATTGGCAATGAGATGCGGTTATCAAGTTGTTCTGTACTAGTCCTGCTGCTGTTCAATGGATGCCCTTGGCTGAGGTCAGCTGGGGGTGCAAAGACAAAAATGGAATGATCCCTGAATCATCCCTCCCTATGGTACTAAAAATAGAGTCATTCCTGCTAGAAAACGTGGCATACGTCTAGGCAAACTAGTGTACCACGAGAACCAAGAGCCAACAGCTGCTCTGTGTCAATCCCGCAGAAATGATGGAGCTACATGCCATTCAAGTGGATTGCCCCTGCAAGCAATCCAAACCGGTGTTCCCTGCTCCCAATCCCTCCTGAGGCTCGGTTGCAGTGTCCTCCATTTGTGTCTGATGAGTAATAAAGAATGCAGGATAAAGATAACCGACTGAACTTGTTAGTGAGATAAAAATGAGGGGAGCAGCCTCCCGCTCTATGATAGTCCAGGCCAGGACATTAGAACGGGCAGGGAAAGGAGCCCAGCATCCCAACTACTAATAGTCAGCAGTACAGAATCTTTTTTCTATTTACACATGAAAGGGAGGGGTGTGATGGAGCTACAGCCCCCAGTACTGTGATGAAGACAGTTACCAGCCCATTCTGTACCATTACGGGAATGACCAGAGTCATTCCCATTTTTAAACCCAGGCCCCTGGCCGACTCACCAGCCAGCCAGACCACTCACATGGGTTGATGATGAACACAGAAGCATGTCTATATTGTACCCACACTGCCACCGGAGAGAGGGGATTAGAAGAGGAACTGCTTGGTTCACTTGCCGCCATTCGCGTTCTACCACAGCATACAAAACCAGTAGGAGTACAGACACTGGTTTAAAGAGCTCTTTATATCGATATAAAGGGCCTCGTTGTGTGGAAGGGTGCAGCATTAAATTGGTTTAACACTGCTAAAATCAGTTTAATTGCGTAGTGTAGGCCAGGCCTTTGGTTAATCCTGAGATGATGGTGTCAAATGTGCAGATGAACTGAAGTTCAGCAGTTTCTCTTTGAAGTCTGGTCCTGAAGTTTTTTTTGCTGCAGGATGGTACATCTGCTATTGTGTGTCCAAGGAGATTGAAATGTTCTCCTACAGGTTTTTGTATATTGCCATTCCTAATATCTGATTTGTGTCCATTTATCCTTTTACGTAGGGACTATCCTGCATTACACAGTACAACAAGAACACACTGAAATGTGCCCTATACAAAATGAAAGTAGAAGAAAAAGGACACTGAGTACCTTTCCCAGACCTGAAGAAAAGCTCAGTGTAAGCCTGAAAGCTTATGTTTCACCAGCAGAAATTGCTCCAATAAAATATTACCTCACCCACCTTCTCTCTCTATTATAGGCAAAAATGCAGTCAGTCTACTCTAGGAGCTGTTCCAAGAAGCAAACCAAAAGCAACAACCTTTTTTTAAAAAGTAACGTTCAGAATGAACGTTCTCCATACTATTTTTTTGCATGGCACTGATTGTGAACGAGCTATTCATAGATGGACTCAGTGACTATACAAGGCAATAATTTGTTCTGTCACATACAAACGAGGGATGGAGAGGTCAGTGGTTTGAGCACTGACCTGCTAAACCTGGGGTTGTGTTCAATCCTGGAGGGGACCATTTAGGGATCTGGGGCAAAAAATCTGTCAGGGATGGTATTGAGGACCTTTCAAGGTCCTTTCCAGTTCTATGAGAAAGGTATATCTCCATTTAAAAAAAAAACTAGTCCAAGCAAAAAACTATTCTTGCTTTTGTGTACAAGGGGTATTTATTTGGTGTGTCAACACAGATCCTATACAATGGCTATGCTCATGGACTAAGAAATTACCTCAAAGTTTATCCCAGGATAAATAATTTGTTGTCCAGTAATTAATCCTCAGATGGATTACCCTGGGTCTGAGGAACAGTGGAGGTGGAATCAGGGGGAGAAAAACTCCATTAGTAAACAAAGCCACATGTACCTCCAACACAGGACAACCTCAGACAATAGCAGTAGCTGTGGAAAGGGGACTGGGCTAGCGCTCCCTTGGGTGATGGGGCCAAGAGTAGGGAATGGGTCACATCGCTTTGAATAGTCAGGGGCGTCCTGTGGGCAGGTCTAAGGGGTCTCCCCTCAGGAGACAGCTCCTGCCTCACATTTAGGGGGACGGCTGGAAAAGCCGAAGGACAAAGCCCCGAACTAGAGCGCCGGGGCCGGGAGGAGACAAGGATGATCGAGGGGAGGGAGCGGCGCTCAACCCTGCAGCGCCCAGGCGGGAGAGGGGCCCCGGTCCATCCCCAGGGCCGAAGAGGAGGGACCCCGGTCTCTCACCTTGAGCAGGCAGCCCGCGGCGGGCGCGGGCACGGCCGTGCGGTGGATGACCAGCTCCTGCCCGCCGCTGTGAATGTCGCTGAGCTGCTCCAGCACGGCGATGCTCCGGGCCGTGCTCACCGACACCCGGTGGTCCTCAGACCAGGCCAGCGGCTCCAGCCCGCTCACGCCGTGCTGCAGCCGCACGGCCGGCTCCCTCCGCACCGCCGTCAGCCGGAACCCCGCGCTCGGCCCCGCTGACACCGCCTCCTCTGCCGGCGACTCGGGGCCCGCTGGTGGCTCTTCCCCTCCCGAGGACAGCGCAGGACTCCCCCCACTTCCAGCTGCCTCCGCCGCCGCCATCTTGCCGCCCCCTCACACAAGCCGCTCGCAGCGCACCGCGCATGCGCCGCGCCCTGCGAGCCCGCGACCATAAAGGACCATTGCCTGGCTTGGGTTAGGGGTGTCCTAGCCACTGCCTGAATGAAATCCCTTCCTGCTGGAGCTAGAGCAACCACTAGAGTGGGTACAACCCAGAGCGCATGAGGGACAGTGATATTATCCACAACAGTGATCAATACTGATGTTGCATGGGGGCGACAATTATAATAAACCACAACAATACTCATTAATATTACATGTGAACTACAATTATATTACTCTGTAGTAACAACCTTCCAAAATGAGGCAGGGAAGAATTTACAATGATATCAACAAGTGTTATGACATGATGGCAGAGATTTAACGAATAATCACAGAACTAGAAGGGACCGCGAGAGGTCATCTAGTCTAGTCCCCTGCGATAATAACACAGTGCAGCTGTATACTAAATGATATTACTATATTCCACATAGTACAGTGACAGTAATTACTGTTATTACATTGAAGATGTGACATTGTAATCTGCTCAAGGCAGGGTCTTTTTGTTCTGTGTTTGTGCAGCACCCAGCACAGTAGAGCCCTGGTCTATGAGTGGAGTGCTTGGGTGCAATACCCATAAAATAAATAATAATAAAACTAAAATGCTATGTTCTCACTGAACCCAAGTTCAGTTTTAATCCAAATTAAAAGGCTTGCCTGTGGAAACTATGTAGGATTTGTAACAGTTGAATCCTCAGCCACTGGCAAGCTCACAGCCCTTACAGCAATCAATAGGTCTGCGTAGTTACATGACCTGCTGCCCATCCTCACCAAAGATACTTGATGGCCTTATGGATTTGTGGTGTACACTAACCCATTGTCCTGGGGATACTGAAAGCTGTACACGTGGATATTTACAGTGAAATGCATTTTAATTCTGAAATACATGGGATTGGGAGAGATTTTGGGAAGAATAAAGTAGGAAAATAGCAAATATTTGGAATAGGAATTGTAGAGTAATTTTAAAGCTGCTTTCTTTGGAAAGAAGCATTTTGCTCTACAAACGTAAAAGCAACATTTTAAGAATCTCATTCATTAATCATGTATTTTGCAAAAAAGAAACGCCCCCCCCTTCACATTTTTCCCCCAGTTTGAGAGCAGCCCAAGTGGGTGAGATTATAAATGTCTTATTGGTACTGCAAAAAGAGAGAGAGAGGGACTTTAACCACTGCCCTTCAAATTAAATTCTTCCTCTCTCAGTAAGAATGTAGGAGCCTGAGCTGGTTGGCTCAAAATGTAATAGTCTGTCCAGAGAAGTGCTTTCGCGATTTGCTGTTTAGGGGACTTTGCAAGACAGCTATGTTTGGGGTCCTCCTTCACTGAGTTGAGCTGGGGCTGGGTTGCACATGTGGGGTTTGGTGTAGCTAGCTGCAGTTAAACTCTGCCTTAGGAGCTTCTGGTTCTCTGCAGTCGCATGCGTGTCTCTATGGAGTAATGTCCTTCAGGGCTGTGGTTTTACTGCAGATAAAGGCCCCAGCAAAAGCTGTATGTTAAACCATGGAGGCAGATGAGGGATTGATTCTCAACGTGAGTTCTCTGCCTTCCCCAGGGTCCCACCATTCTGCAGGACACAAGAGGTTCCGCAAGCCATTGCTCGGCAAGGACAAGAGGGTATGTTTAGTTCTTCATCTGAGTCTGATACAAACGGAAAAAACATTGACCAAACTATTACAGAAAAGACTTAAACTGCAATATTATAAACCTAAACTACTATGGCTTGCGCTTTGCAACAAGTCATTCCCTTTTTTTTTCAAGTTTTGAAACGAGCATTAATTATAATTCAGTTCTCTGTAACTAGGTCCGCTGCACCCCAAATCCCTCTATCCTTAGTATGGGTGATGGGATCTTGGCTTAGGGAATGGTGTGGCTCAGATAAGTGAGGTTTGAATTGGGAGTCACATGCGAATTCCCCCAAGGCCAGATAGCTCAGCAAAATACAGTAGGAGGTTAGTGCTAGGTCTAAGCGATATTTCATTGTTTAATTCTGCCGAGATAACTAGCTTTGAGGAAGCTACAGTTTTTGGATGTCTGCGGTCTGGGGGAAAAGAACATCAGAAGTAGACTTTGAAGTCTGATCTTTGAGGATCTTGCTGGTTCAGCTTCCACTGACTACTCAAAGATTTTGGTCTCCCTGGTATTTTTGGAAAATTGAGGTTGCACTGTAGTTAAGGTTACATATGGACTTTCATGATGAATCTCTGTTTTTCAATTGCTTGTAACTTTCTCAGAAATTTTGCTTTTGGGTTTGAGTCTTTCTATATTTGGTCTCAGTTCAAAGGTGAATTTTATATTATTTGTTTGATTCTGTGAGAGTCGCTAACACAAACCAGTACCAACAATATGCTCAGAGTGGGTGCAAGGATGTTTTGCGCCCTAGGCGAAACTTCCACCTTGCGCTCCTGTGGCAGCTCTCTGCCCCTCCCTGCGGCAGCTCCCCCCCTCTGCTCTGAGGTGCCCCCTCCTCCCCCGTGGCAGCTCTCCCTGGCATGGGGAGCTGTGCGGCAGCCCCCGACCCCAGCTCACCTCTGCTCCGCCTCCTCCCCGACCACACCGTAGCCGCTCCACTTCTCCCGCATCCCAGGCTTGCGGCGCCAATCAGCTGTTTGGTGCCACAAGCCTGGGAGGGAGAGAAGCAGAGCGGGGCAGTGTGCTCAGGGGAGGAGGCGGAGCAGAGGTGAGTTGGGGCGGGGAACGGTTCCCCTGCGGGCCGTGCTCCCCCTTACTTGCTGCAGGCGGCCCTCCCCGCGCTCCCCTGCCCCAGGTCCCTCCTCCTAAATGCTGACGACAACTGGGGCAGCCGAAGATCCAGCCGCCATCGAAGGACCTGAAATGCCACCCCTCAAATGCTAGTGCCCTAGGCGACCGCCTCGGTCGCCTAATGGGTTGCACTGGCCCTGAGTATCCTTCCCTTATGCCTAATTAAAAAGCCCCCAACTTTTATAAAAACTGCCTGATCCTGCAATGCTCACTGCTTACTCATTCAAACCTTCACATTGTCTTTAGCACAGCTACTGATGTGAAGAAAGACTACTCATATGAGTAAGGGCCACAGGATGGGTTCTTTAGGCCCCAGTGCTGCAGCTGGATCTGCCTGGGCACATCATTGTGAGGCTCTGTACAGACACAGCAGTCTGCCCACACTGTGGGGAGGGATAGCTCAGTGGTTTGAGCATTAGCCTGCTAAACCCAGGGCTGTAAGCTCAGTCCTTGAGGGGGCCGTTTAGGTAGCTGGGGCAAAAATCTGCCTGGGAATCGGTCCTGCGCTGAGCAGGGGGTTGGACTAGATGAGGTCCCTTTTCAACCCTGATTTTCTATGTACTTGAAGGATTTTGTCCTGGTGCTTTGATCCTGCAGTCTATCTGTGTGGACAGGGGCCTGGTCGTAGCACCGCTGAGTTGGCTCTGTGCAGACACAGAAGTCCTTCTGTGAGGAGCTCATTGGAGGCTCAGAGCCTTAGGCCCATTAAATTCAATGGGGCTGTTCACAGCATTAAAGCTAAGCATATACACACATTTTTGCCAGATTGGAACCTTAGTTTGTGAACTCTTCAAAGTAGGGACTTTGTCCTAGGGTATGTCTACACTATGAAATTAGGTCGAATTTATGGAAGTCGGTTTTTCAGAAATCGTTTTTATACAGTCGACTGTGTGTGTCCCCACAAAAAATCTAAGTGCATTATGTCGGCGGACTGCGTCCAAAGTACCGAGGCTAGCGTCGACTTCCAGAGCGTTGCACTGTGGGTAGCTATGAGTAGCTATCCCACAGTTTCCGCAGTCTCTGCTGCCCATTGGGATTCTGGGTTCAGATCCTAGTGCCTGATGGGGCAAAAACAGTGTTGCAGGTAGTTCTGGGTAAATGTCATCAGGCCCCCCTCTCCCTCCCTCCCTCCGTGAAAGCAGTGGCAGACAATGGTTTCACGCCTTTTTTCCTGGGTTACCTGTGCAGATGCCATACCACGGCAAGCATGGAACCCGCACAGCTGACCGTCACCGTAACTCTCCTGGATGCTAGGAGACATGGGACTGCATTGCTACACAGCAGCAACTCCTTGCCTTTTGGCAGCAGACGGTGTGTTAGGACATGTGCTTTCGTTACAAGGTTGCATTTTGCCTCTTATATTGAGGGCCTGCTGTTATGGTGTGAGAGATTACTCACACAGTGCCAGGCAACAGAATTCAGCTTGCAGGCAGTCATGGTAAGCCACAGTCTTTTGGCTTCTTTACTTTCATAACATGTGGGAATGGTTTCAAACAGCAGCGCCCTCATTTCCCATACCAAGCAGCCATTGGGTTAGCCATTTAAAATGGGTTTGCAATTTAAAAGGAGGGGCTGCGGTTTGTGGGTTAGCGTGCAGCACAAACCCAAATAACCCCACCACCATCACGCTATTCTCTGGGATGATCACTTCACTCCTCGCCCCACCATGTGGCTAACAGCGGGGAACATTTCTGTTCAACCACAGGCAAACAGCCCAGCAGGAACGGGCACCTCCGAATGTTCCCTTAATAAAAGCACCCTGTTTCAACCAGGTGACCATGAATGATATTGCTCTCCTGAGGATAACACAGGGAGAGCTAAGGAATGGATGTTGTCTGAATGCCAGCAAACACTGGGATTTCTGCTCCATCCCCATACATTAACAGACTTTTGCAGTAGCTGTACAGGCTGCGAATGCCAGGGCAAATTAATCATTAAACACGCTTGCCTTTAAACCATGTGTAATGTTTACAAAGGTATACTCACCAGAGGGTCCTTCTCCGCCTACAGGGTCCGTGAGCACACCTTGGGTGGGTTTGGGGGTTACTGGCTCCAGGTCCAGGGTGAGAAACATATCTTGGCTGTTGGAGAAACCGGTTTCTCCGCTTCCTTGCTGTGAATTATCTTCAGTCTCTTCGTCATCATATCTTCCTCGTCCCCAAAACACACTTCCTTGTTGCGTGAGTCTCCATTGACGGAGTCAAAGCACAGGGTTGGGGTACTGGTGGCTGCACCTCCTAGCATGGCATGCAGCTCAGCGTAGAAGCGGCATGTCTGTGGCTCTGCCCCGGATCTTCTGTTTGCCTCTCTGTTTTTGTGGTAGGCTTGCCTTAGCTCCTTAATTTTCATGCAGCACTGCTGTGTGTCCCTGTTATGGCCTCTGTCCTTCATGCCCTTGGAGACTTTTTCTAATGTTTTGGCATTTCGTTTAGTGGAACAGAGTTCAGCTAGTATGGATTCATCTCCCCATATGGTGAGCAGACCCCATACCTCCCATTCGGTCCATGCTGGAGCTCTTTTGCGATCCTGGGACTCCATCATGATTACCTGTGCTAATGAGATCTGCACTCACCTGCACCTTGCCACACTGGCCAAACAGGAAATGAGATTCAAAAGTTCACGGGCCTTTTCCTGTCTACTTGGCCAGTGCATCTGAGTTGAGAGCCCTGTCCAGAGCGGTCGCAATGGAGCACTCTGGGATAGCTCCCAGAGGCCAATACCATCGAATTGCGTCCACACTACCCCAGATTTGACCCGGCAAAGCCAATTTCACTGCTAATCCCCTCGTTGGAGGTGGAGTAAAGAAATCGATTTAAAGAGCCCTTTAAGTCAGAAAAAAGGGCTTCGTCATGTGGACGGGTCCATGCTTAAATCGAGGTAACGCTGCTAAATTCGACCTAAAGTCATAGTGTAGACCAGGCCATAGTCATAGAGTTTAAGGCCAGAGGGGACCACAGATCATTTCGTTTGACATCTAGTATATCACAGGCCACCACCACCACCCAGCACCTGCAGTCTTCATTTGTCTTGAATAGTACCAAGCATAGTTAACAAATGATAATAAATATTATTAATATATATATTAATCATTGTATAGTCAGCAAAGAGATTCCCTTGTGACTGTTCTTGATTAGTAAATGAAATGCCAAAAGGGCTGCATAAATATCTACAGCCAAGAAAATGTGTACCACTGGATTTTGCAGTAACTTAAGCCTTTTCGAACTTCGGATGCTAGAAAGATTTTCAGCTGTCTACAGGCCGCCGGTTTCTCAGTTTATAATTTGTTCTTGAGTCATCTGAAGATTGTTGAATTTTGTGTACATTTTCAGAAGCACCGAAGTGACTTAGGCACTTTTGAAAATTACATAATCAATGGAATTATAGGATTCAGTTAGCAAGTTATTTCCCAGTAGAGGAGAGAATTCTGAAGGAAGTTGTTTAACATCATGAGCATACGAGAAATCTTCTTAATCGCTGTGAGAGCATGACGGGTTTTAAGCGGATGCAGATGTGTTAATATTATTTTTGTTATTAGTATGAAAATGTTTGTGATGTAAGTGTTTGAGGGCAGTAGGGTTAGGTTGATATTAGAAGGAGCACGTAGGAGTGGGATTGGTGACATCTTAACTGCCTGATTGGGGGACTTTTTAAAGAAAAAAAGTTGCATTGACAATCCCCCTTTGAATTTGAGCACATTTTGGACAAATGTGTAAGATGTTGGACAACATTAAATAAGATAAATCAATGGGAGAAAGGACATGGAGCGGTAATAAAAAGTTTTCAAAGAGAAATTGATGTACTCAAGTGCTTAAGACTTCTGTTAGCCATCTGTGAAATTAGGGCCACACCCTGAACTGGTGTAAATTGACACAGTTCCATTGACGTCACTAGCATTGCATTGATTTACACCAGATAAGGAACATGCCCTAAGAGTTTATGTTTTGTAAAGGCTGATACAATTGAAGAAAGACAGGCCGAACGTAATAAAGGGTTTGAGAGGCACATGCAGAGGGGGCTGGGAAGATTGCAGAATGAAATCAAGAACGTGGAGCATAGGGAGGAAATATAAGATCGAGTAGAGAAAGAATAGAGGATTGCTCAGAGAGTTAAGGTGATTCAGAAAGTTTTCAAGTTCGTAAGCAAAACGACGTGACTGACGTAGGACATGCATGAGATGGTGAAGGACATTTAGTGATGGAAGAAAGTTAAATTAATTGTGCACCTCAGTATTGACAGAGGAATATGGGGTGAGCAAAAACATTTCTCAGAGGAAGCAGAAGGAATTTCAAAAGAAATCAGGCTCACTATAGAGCCAGGAATAGAGATCAGAATTCCAGAAGTCTGATGGAAGCACAGGTCAGAATCAAGGAGAATTCATCCCTGAAAGAAAGAAAGGAAAAAAAAGAAAGAGGAGGGGTGGAGATCTGGCTTTAATCTGCTCATGAGATTTGCACAGCAAAGATTTGGATGATATATATTTTAAAGAGGGTACTGTTCAGTTACAGAAACTGGATCAGATACTGCAGTAATGGGCACCAAAATAAGAATTTAGATTGTTACTATTTGTCTTACAGTTTCTGCTCTGAAAAACGTGAACAGGTCCAGTTGCAAAATCAAACCCTGTTCTCTGTACATGGCTATGAAGGTTCCAATAGAAAGAGATGCAATTCTCTAGGGCTTTAGGAAGGGTATAATATTGCATAGTTAATCCTTACATACTAATCCATCCTGTTTATTTGCTAACACTGAAGCAATCTAAAGCTCTGAAAAGGAAGCTCCAATGGGCAGACGAAGGCACACCTGCAAAGCAGAAACCCAAGTTGTCAGTATCCCCAATCAAGAAATGCACTAAGGAGGCTGACATCTGCGTTAAGAGAAATTTGTCATCAAAATCTCCTCCGAAAAAAGACTTGACTGACAGACAGAATGAGAGCCTACGCAGCAGACCTTTCATTAAGACGTCTTGTCTGTTTAAAAACAACCCTAAGATTCCAGAAATTCACAGGTATTTTAAACAAACAACCCCTCTTCCCCCCTAAAATGCAATTGATTTCTCACCCTTATATGTATAAAGCATGAGGTTTTGTCCTTCCCCCTCCCTCCCCCCCTTGCTATATACTTACAGTCTCATCATCCATCTAGGATGGTAGTTTTCAGCCATTTCTAGACCAGGATCCCCAACCTATGTACCATGGTTCTAGCCAGGCTCCTTCTCCCATTTAACAGTCTGGGAAGGTATAAGAACCCATGTAGAATAGAATAGGAAGGGCAGGGTTGGTTGTGACCCCCATGCTGAGAGCCTCTGATCTAATAAGACAAAGATCCTGATTTTGCTTCCCCTGAAGTCAGTAGGAGTTTTGTCATGAAATTAAGAGGCAGATGGAAGAATTAGACCCATGACAGAGAGTGGTCTCAAACCACTCAAACAGACTGTACCTCTCCCTAGATTTATAACATTGTAGCATGGAGACCATCCTGGTTTAAAAGCTTTGCCCTATGGATTTAACCTAGCTCTAAATTGTTTTATTTCTTGATTGTCCTTTATGAATCCCATGCCGTTTGGTAGGGTGGGCCCTCGGGAGCTGGAGTATTGTAATAGGTTCCCTAGCTGCTGTTAACAATGTACTGACTAGGTAGTTTTCCTTCATTGTCTGTTGTCGTGCTGGATTGTGAAAGTAGGCTTTAATGGGAGCCCCTGTAAAGAAAAAGCAGCATTAAGTAAGGAGTCATATTCACTATTGCTGTCTCCAGAAGGTGGAAATTACATTAGGATTCCACCGATAATGGGGGCTTCCACTGGAGGGTCCCCCGGGGATGTGCTGAATTGGCATATTCCATGGCAGGCCTGACCATGTCCCTTCCCCAGGCAAATGTCTTGTTCCAGGCAGACTTTCTGCCACTGGGATCTTTGCATTGGAACCCAAGCTTGACTCTCCTGTGAATCTGGCCCGTAGCCTCTGGGTGATTGGAACTGTCTCACGTTGCTTTGGATTATTTCTCCTAACTTGCAGAGGTGGAGTGAAACAGGTGCAGGAAAAAGTTTTCACTTCAGATTCTTTCAGCCAGCTGGACCTCCATCCCCATCTGGTGAGTGCTAGACTGGCAACAAGGTCCTTGTGTAGTGGTGTAAGGCTGTTTTACTGAGTTGTTTTTAATGGGTCTTTGTTTGGGAGGGTTTGTGGTTTTATACTTGGAGATGAACTTTTGGAGGATGTCTCCCTGTGAAATGAGACATGCTCCTAGTAGAAACTGCTCCTGGTGACTCAGATTAGCTCATTAGTGATGTTGCCATCTGAGGGCAGCTTTTGCATCAACATCCCCGTCAGTACCCTTAGCTGTGCTCCATCCAGCATCAGCAGCCCACATCAGCACTACATGCAGATGCCATTTCAACCCCACTAGCCCATTCCCCCACCAGTCTCAGATCCATGTTTCTCAGCTAATACCACGCCCAGGTGCATCCAAACACTTCTCATGGTTTCATGTGGGTTGCAGACCAAAATATGTTGAGGATCACGTAGCGGCCATGATTTGGTAGCATGTCATGACCCGCCAGGATTAATAACATTCTGAGGGACTAGTAGGAATGCTTGTAGGACCAGTGAACTTTTCCAAGCACTTGCCTGGATTAGTGATCAGAAAGAGAGAGAGACTACCAGGCTTTGGGGTTTGTCCCTCTCCTGAATTGCAAAAGTCATGCAAGTGAGTAGTATAGCATTAAAATCTTTTAACACTGTATTTATCTCTTTAGATTTCCACAATAACCAATGTCTTGAAGATGTCTAGTATGACCAGGTAAAGTAACCTGTGTAAAATACTTTCCACTTTTGAAGCACCTTCCATTGAATGATCTCCAAGCCCTTTACAAACGTCATTAATTCATAAGCCCCCACAATTCCTGTGAAAGTCTACAGGAGCTGTGGGTGTGCTGCACCGCCAAAAATCAAGCCATAAAGTAACTTGATGTAGAGAGTCTTTGGCAGCGCTGGAAAGCCCTGGCTCTTGGGCTTTAACCATGAAATCATCCTTATTTCTATTTAGCATAAGTAACACTTTTCTGTTGCTCTATTTTCATGAATCCCCATTTCTGAGGTAGTAATTTTCAGCAATAACTGGGAGAGCACCCAGGTTTTGTAAACCCAGGTACGTGGTTTTGAAACGATTGAAGGGTTTTAAAACCTCACATCTTTATAAATACCTTTGAGACTGAGTTGGTGCTTGTGTGTTCTTAATTTGTGTTATTTGTTACATAGTGTTCAGAAGCAAACTATTCCTGTGCTGCTAAAAGGCAAGGATGCACTGGTGAGGTCCCAGACAGGGTCAGGTCAGTATTTAATTGACAGTGTTCCTTACTCAGGTGCAATATTGTTTGGATTCTGTATACTCAAAACTAAGCATTACGTTCACTTGTTTCAGTTTGTGAAAATGATAGACCAACGACACTAGCTAGAGACAGGCAAACTATAGATATGGGGTGTGCAGATTTCTTCCATGCAGCTCTACCAGTGTATCTCAATCATGACATGCATCTGTCAGCTAGTCCCAAACCCAAGGAACTCAGTAAAGGCCAAAGAGGAAGCTACACTCAAGGAGACCAGTGGATACAGGCTGTGCACACAGTCATATTTTGAATAGCTGCTCAGTGTTTTGTGAGCAGCATCAAATTTTGCCGATTCACGCAGGTGGGGCTGGAAAGAATATCACCACGTTTTTCTCCCAGTCTGACCCCATGACCCATGAATCTTCCCATTTGAGGGTTTCTGGCCTCTGACCTCAATTTAGGAGTAGTGAGATGTCTGTCTTTTCATGATGCACTTAAGAACATAAGAACGGCCATACTGGACCAGACCAGAGGTCCATCTAGCCCAGTCTCCTGTCTTCCGATGGTGGCAAGTGCCAAGTGTTCTAGAGGGAATGAACAGAATGGAGCAATTTTGAGTGACCAGTAGTCCTGTAGTCCAATCCCAGCTTCTGGCAGTTGGAGTTTTAGGGACATGTGGAGCACAGGGTTGCATCTCTCACCATCTTGGCTAATAGCCATTGATAGATCTATCCTCCATTACTTATCTAATTATTTTTTGAACCCAGTTATACTTTTTGGCCTTCACAACATCCCATGGCAGTGAGTTCCACGGGTTGACTTCTGTTTGCTTTAAACCTTCTATTAATTAAATTTGATTTCCCACTACTGTTGAAATCTGCAATTTCTACCATTTTTAAAATGACATAAACATCTTGTTGTTTTTCTTACTAAGGTAAAACTCTTGCCTATGGCATCCCCCTTGTACAGTCCTTGCAGGGAATGAAGTCAAAAATACAGGTGTGTACCACAGAAATAAGTGTGCTCTCTTTTAATTTTCAAAGCAATAAAATAAATTACAGCTGGTGCACTGAGGTCAGTAGTGTCTCTCCTTGTTATGATGGTTAAGCAATCTCTCTGCCTATTTAGTTATGACAGTTTGGAATTTGGCCTACATGACCCTCGTACTCAGTAAATATAAAAACAATATAAGAAAAATATTAAGGACTTTATGTTCCCCTACACTTAATGTAGCAAAGAGGGTGGGTGGATGGGCCAAAATCTCAAGGTGCGGCATAGGGGTAGGGAAATATCTGTGTAACGGGAAAAATGGTTACATGGTAGATTTCCTCCACCACTCCTGCATAGCTACCTCTTTCCTTTCTGCAGCAATAAAGCCTGGATCCATGTTGCTGAAGCAGGAGGTGTCGGGAAACAGCTGCTTTATCCTACATGTTCCCTCTCAAGTCCATCAAGGGTTACCATGCTTAAAGCATTTGGAAGTTGTCATTTCTAGAAGCAGCAGTAGCTCCTCTCCATGTCTTTTCAAAGTCTGGTGGGAGTGGTCAGCGTATGCCAAGAGACTGGCTCCAGAGCATGGCAGTGACTCAGAACTAGGGTGGAGGTCTGGAGACTTGCAAAGGCAGGTTTCTGGTATGCTTTCTCCTTTCATGTCCTGGCCTCCATATATAGTATTTCAACAGCCTCTCCCCATTTAGATCAATATGTTGACCCAAGGGATGGTGCTGCAGATCCATCCTCCTGTTTTGTGCCTTTTTAGAGCTCTGCCGTCTAGTAGAAATTCACTGGAAGCCTTAAGGGAAGTGATAGAATCTCCATTGCTTTGAGTCATTTCAAATTGGACTGGGCAATGCAGTGAGGGGGACAATCCTGCCTTGAATCCCAGTAGGATTGATTTCATGAGCCAATAACCACCTCTGTCTTCTATGATTCTCTGAGTTCATGGTGCATTCTGCTCAATGGTACTCTTCTTTTGCAGCGCAGTGATGGGCCTTATGCACTTATATTAGTTCCAACAAGAGAGGTAAGTTAAGTTGCCTCTTTTCTAAGATTAATGCTGGCATTTTAGTGTTGTCGTGTCTGTTACTTTCTCAGGCCCTGAGTATTTGGCCGTTGATTCCAGTAGAAGCAGGTTTGGGCTATTGGCAAGCCCAAGTGTTCTCGTGAGATATCTTAGCTAGTGAGAAGTAAGCTGGGGAGAAACATCCAAGTTTCCCCTTGTGTTTAAGAATTGGTTGGCAACACTGGAAACTCCTTGGCTTAATATGTGGGAAGGGAGAAATTTGTCTTGCATGGGAAGGGAGAGTTTGTGAGTAAAATCAGTGCTGTAAACGCAAGAGTTTATACAGACATTCCTGTTGATTTTTAAAACCCCTTTTCAAATTCATCAGTGAATGCATGGCAAACCAGGAGTTGGTTTGTTCTCTGAACTCTTATTTGATTTGTTTTATTTGCCTTACAAAGGCAATTTCAGAGCAGAGTATCAATGTTTTCCATATCAAACGCTAATAACTTCCATGTGGAGAATTGATCACCGGTAACTAGTTTTGGGCACAATATTTTATGCAACCTGCACTGCAGTATCTCAGCTCAATTCTGAGAAGGGAGAAGGCTCTGAAGCTATTTAAAGATGTTCCATGAATACAAAGCATGTTCGTAAGATGGATTAAAGGGTTGCTGTTGAGTACATTTTTAAAGTTAGTCTGTGATTACAATTGGTATTATTTTTACTTTCCAGAGTTTGTAATGGCCTCTTTGAAAGTTTGGCAAATAAATAATATTTAGCACTTGTCCATGTTTCGTCAGAGGAATTCAAATAATTTTACCTGCATAAATAAGCCTCACTCATATACATGCGCAGTGTGAGCTAGGTGGATATTGCCCCCACTTTGCAGGTGGGGAAATGAAGTTGCAGAAAGATCATACAGCATGTCCTCAGTCGCACAGTGAGTCAGTGGCAGTGCTGGGATTGCAACCCACAAATGCTGGCTGCCTGTCTACTGCTTTAACCTATTGTTTACACTCCCTTTCTCTAACAGTTTTCTCCCAAAAGAGATTCCATATTATCCCACACTGGTTTTAGTGAAGGAAAACCCAGCATGCCTCGGATAGTTTCTTTCCTGTGCATCAGCATCACTGAAGATGTTAACAGAAACGTGCACAGCTCTGAGAACAGTGTTTATTAATTTGAACCAGCAGAGGGAGCACAAGACATTGTTTTTGTATAGGTCCAAAGCTAATAGAGGTTTCTTCCTTTTTGTTGACTAATGAGTAGGATACTGGGTGGGGTATATATATTTTTTTATTTAATAAAGATATTCAGAATTCTAATAACATACATCACCAGTTTTTAAGAGTCTGCAGAAAAATCAAAATTTTAATCTAAATTGTGTGACGCTATCCTTCTAATACAGACTTGTCAGACGTCCATAAAACTTTATTTTCATCTATTGATATCTGCAGCTTGCCCTACAGAGCTTTGATACAGTCCAGAAATTGCTGAAGGTAAGGATTTCATTCATTTATTTCCTTCTCACTCCTTCTTGAGCCTTTTGCTTTGAGATGCTAAGCACCATCACTTCCCCTAAGAGCAATAGGGAGTTGAGGGGACTCAGTATGTAACAGGATTTCTGGTCCTTAAAATAAAGAATAAAACCAGTTCACTTTATTTTTAGCATTCAAGGGAAAGCCCAGCACACTGAAGCTTGATTTTTTCCTATTGGATGTTTTCAACTATTCAGTGACTGCTGTGCTGATTCATTACAATATCCTAGGGAGCTAAATACGTATTTGTTAAGAGTAATAGATATTAAAAATAGATTTTGTTGCAATGTTTTGTTTTTAGAGATCCCTGCCACTGCTTCAGAATTTCCATGGCTCTGAATGGGAACTCTTACGGGTTCAGGTGCCACTGGACTCAGATTGATGTTAGACAGAGAAGGCTCTGATGTAGTAAAATAGGCCTCAGGGAATCAGATAGCCACTTAACTGTGTGGGGAAATTGGAGACTTGCAAAGTGCTATGTTGGTTAAAAAAATAATAATAATTTGGTTAAATTAACCCAAGGAAAATGATGATAAAACTAATAGAACGTCCCTCACAACAGCTTTAGTTTGCATGGTCCTGCAAACATATGTTGAACTTTACTTCCATGAGTAGTTCCATTGATTTCAATGGGACTACGGCCAGTGGTAAAGTTAAGCCTGTGAATAAGCATGTGCAAGATCTAGGCCTTAGTCTCTGCCTTCCCGTGCATTCAAACAGCCAGCTGATTCCCCAAGTCCTACCCCATCACCTACTGTCAAGGTGTTCTTTTTTAAATTACATTAAAGACTTTTTAAAAATACTTTAGTCATTTTTTTCTTTGCAATTAGATGTCATAATTAGAAAATCTTTGATATTAAATTCAAATCTTTTTAACATTGGCCAATTGCGTTCCATCAAGATCTAGAGCAGTTAAAGGTGACATTTCAACCGGGGGAGGGGCAAAATTGGTCTTGGGCTCTTTTGTTTTCTTCTTTCTTACGTGTGACAAGTCATATCCATACAAGCAAGACTAAACCTTGTTAAAATACAATCGGGGCCACTGCTTTGTTATAGTATGAGGGTCCAGTGTGGTAAAATTTGTAGTGTTGGTGTAGCTACATTTTCTGGTATAGCTAATTGGTTTGATCAGGTTTTTGGAAGGGCTTCCTATAATGATGAAGGGGTGGAAAGGCATTTCTGTAAAGGGCTGGCTGAATTCCTGTTGAAATGACTAATGCTGCTGGGATTTTATTGTGTTATTCATGAAGTGTTGGGGCACCTAGAACGTTGGATACACTCCTTTAAAAATATTTATTTATTTATTTATTTATTTATTTATTATAAGTTTGAATGCAATGAATTATTGGAGATGGTATGCTGGATTAGATGGTCCAATGACCTGCTCCATTAGGGCAGTTCTTATATTGCTACATGGCATGTAACAAGCTGAGCAGTGTTCTGGCCTTTAATTAACTACAAGATATGTATGCACAGCGTTAAAACTTATGTTCCATCTATCTTCCATGCCCTGTCTTGAATGAGGTGGACGGGGTGCATATGTTGTTTTCCTCTGTTAAAAACTGGGCTACGCTCAATTCTACCGGAGATTAGGACCCCATCGAAGTCAATGATAGAACCCCTATTGACTTCAGTGGGCCTGGTATTTCACCTTCGAAGCCTTTATTAGCCTGATAACAAACCTATATAAAGGACCTTTATTATGTTTCTGTATATTTTGCTTGGCTATTGGAAGATTTTGCTTAAAAGGCAGCAGGAAGAAATAGAATTGCAAATTGTCTTGGATCATTTAGGTTACACAGAGAGGAGGGGGAGACTTACTATATTATTGGAAGTGATGCAAAAATGGTTGTATTTCCATCCTCCCAAACAACGTTAGAAGCAAGTTAAATAGCTAGAATTAAATTTACCACTGATATTTAGCTGCAGGTGGTACAGTTCATGTGGGCTGTACCTGTTAGATCAAATCAGAAGCACAGCTATAGCCTGAGTTGCCTGTCTTTATGTCAAGAGAAATCAGTTTTGGATTAGCCTCTTCCTAAGACTACTTCATATAGGTCTTGGTTTACTCCCATTGTAGCCGTTTACCTGGATTGTGCCTGGCGTGCTAATGGGGGGAGAAAAGAGGAAGTCTGAAAAAGCCAGGTAGGAAGCCAACTTCTTAAAATTATATTTGGGTTCTACTTGTTTCCTTTCATCTGTTTCTATTGCTGAGAATGCCTTTTTACTGGGAGAGATGCTTGTGGCCTGATGAAGCGGTGAACCCCCTCCAGATCTTACACAGGGCTAGTGACTGGGTCAGCAGGGAGCATTCGCCTCTCCCAGTTAGCTCTAGTTTTAAATTGTTGTTGAGCCTTCTGATGAGATGATCCCTGTCGATGTCAGTGTTTTTCTTTCTCTGACAAACACCTGTATTTGCTTAGTCTGCAGCGCTGTCTGCAACAGGAGTGTATTTGCCTGGGAAGAACAGCAGGATTTTTTTCCCTCTACTGTTGAAATCTCGCCCTGTTTATTGTAAGCGGCGCTGCCGGCATCTACAAGAAGCACGCAAACGACGTCACAGAGCACAAGCAGCACACAACCCACTGACTGCAAACTTCCCATGCACCATCTGCAGCCAAATGTGCACCTCTAGAATTGGCTTGTATAGCCATCAGATGGCACACCATGAGGCCAACAGTAGACGATTTGCTCAGATTTGTCATCATCGTATCGATGGACTACCAAA
Source organism: Chelonoidis abingdonii (assembly GCF_003597395.2). NCBI lineage: Eukaryota > Metazoa > Chordata > Testudines > Testudinidae > Chelonoidis > Chelonoidis abingdonii. The sequence goes on along the minus strand of NC_133792.1, from coordinate 16,664,030 downwards.
AAAGCAAATAATCCTAAACAGTGTTCTTGCATGAGTGGCTATTACATATATAAAAGCTGTGCGGGAACCAGCTCTTCCCTTCTGTGGGAAATTCCATGAGTTTGGAATTTGTTTTAGTTCTGAATCAGAACCAAACCAAAGACTTTCTAAATATTCTGCAGAACAATTTTCGAATTTTTTTTTGTTTTGGATCAAAGTTTTATTTTGATTTTGACCTGTTTTTTTAGTTTTATGTTGTTATTTATCATGTAAAATAGATTTCAAAACATTTTTTTGTTTTGAAACCAAAAACGGAAATGTTCCATTATGAAAAAGTCAAAATGGAACTTTTCAGCGTTATCAAAACCTTTCATTTCAATTTGTTTTCAAAATGTCCTCAAAAAATAACACTTTCCCACAGAAAGTTTTGAGTTAGATGAAAAGATATTTTCCAGTGGAAATCCTTTCCATTGGATTTTTTTTTTTTACCAGCTGTAATATATACATGTACACCCTGTATAGTTAAAAATCAAAACTGGCTTTTTTTAAAAATATATATATATTTTTTAATGAACTGGCTACAATTAAATTTGCTGTAAGCTATTAAAATAATTTAACATTTAAAAAATATGCTGCACAAGACGGTATTGGGGTTGGAGATGGGAATGTAAATAAATCACATGAAGTTGCCTCTTATTGGACAGAGTCTGAGAAGTTTCTGGGGCACCAGAGTACAGGGACAGAGCATGCCCCTTTATAGTGCCTACATACCTTTGAAAATCTGGCCTATGCTGATCAGAAATAATCCATCAGTTCACTAACTACAGTTAATATTTCCTTTGTTTAAGAAACCAGTTTTAAATGCAGAGCTTGTTTTGATAAACTTGCTTTTTTTTTCTTGCTTTTTTTCAGCACAATTTTAAAATGCAGGTTTTGTGTAATTTTAGTTGAATTCTAGTTTCCATCCAAGTGTGGCTTGAAAAAATCACAAATTATCATCTAGTAAATAAGAAATGCATCACTCACCATTACCTAACATAATAAACCAAGTAAAATTCAATGAAATGTATGTCCAGCTATAAAAGTACTAAAGTAAATTTGTGTATAGAGATAGTGTACCCTCCTGGTTAGCAAAAACAAGTACCAAATTTAGTGTAAAAGCTATATTTATTTGCAAATCAAGATATTTTAATCGTTACCAACCAGTGAGAATGAACTTTTTTTTTTAAGGAAATTAACCAAAAAGTACAAATGCAAGAGAAGATTTAAAATCAATTCTTTAAGTTTAGGTTTCCTGCTTGCTGATTTAAGTCATGATTAAACGTGATGATTTAAATCAGTCTACCCTGATATAGGGTGTGTGTGGATATCTGTATTTTTATATTATAGTTTATATATAAGCAAATTGTGTGTTTGTGCACATATATTTAAGCTCATAATAGCCTCAAACCTCCGTTATCTACATTTATCACTGACGTAGGGAAAACCCCTGAATGGACAAGACTTGAGAGCCAGGAATGCCTGTGTTTTAATCTCTGACACTGGCTCACTTTATGGCCTTGGGAAAGTTATTTATCCCTGCCTGTGTAAAAAGAAGATTAAAATATTGACGTATCTCACAGGGGGTTGCATTAATCAGCTGTATTTGTACAGCGTTTTGAAGATAGAAAGCTCCATATTAGTGCCACGTATTATTTGTATTGATGATTGGAAATGAAGAGCTAGTGTAGTGAAGTGAGCTATGATATGATAATACACATGCTGCTATCCAAGAATGGGAACTTTTTCAGGGTAAAGCTGAAAACTCAGATGCATCTCTTGCAAACTAGGGATGAGTTGTCCTTGGTTGCTTTTTAGCTGTGTGAAGCAGCTTCTCTTTAAAGAACTGTAGTGAAATCCTGGCCCCACTGAAGTCAGTGAGTTCTGACATTGATGCTAGTGGGGATGGGATTTCTCCCCTGTATTGTGTGGGCTCCAGTTCCCAAATCCAGATCACTGCTATTACCAGATGAAGGATAAACTGTGAACTCTTTATTTCATTTAATCTAAACAGATTACGTAAAGGAATAAATATCCTCATTTCGACTCCTGGCCGCCTGGTTGATCACATCAAGTCCACAAAGTGCATTCACTTCCGTCGTATTCAGTGGCTGATTATGGATGAGGCCGACAGGTAAACTTTTAAGTGCTTAGACATTTGACATGGGTAACGAGAACCTCTACAGCTACATTAGATAATATATTCAGTATTTTAAAAATAAGAGATCTAAACCGTCCTGCTCCAGGGCAAAAACCAACCACTAAGTGCCTGGGGTTTGGATGATATTTCCCTTCTGGGCAGCTTATTCTACAATTGTCCATCACAGGGATTCTTGCACCTTCTGACACATCTGGTGCTGGCCACTGTTGGAGATGGGATACGGGACTAGATAGGCCACTTGTCTAATCCACTGTGTCACCTCCTATATTCCTAATTGGCTCATGTAGCCTTGAGCCTTCTCTTCCTTCTCTTTTCCTCTCTCTTCCCATAATGTCTTCTGTGGTCTCCATCTATTTGCAGGATCCTGGACATGGGCTTTGAGAAGGATGTGACCGTGATACTCAATGCTTTAAATGCAGAGAGCGAGAGGCGGCAGAATGTCCTGCTCTCAGCCACGCTCACAAAAGGTAAGTTATAGACATAGTTGCTGGAGTTAGGGGTGCTGGGGGTGCTACCGCACCCCCTGCCTTGAAGTGGTTTCCATCATAGATCAGGTTTACAGTTTGGTTCAGCATCCCCACTATATAAATTGTTCCAGCACATCTAGTTATAGCACGTGCCTAGACCATGCCTCTCTCTCAGATCACACATCTCTCATGTATCAAACATTGAAGTTTTGATGGAATGTGTTGCCAATTTCTTGAAAACGTTACACCTACATCAACTTCAAGCCGACCTGTACTGCTCCTCTAGAACAGCATGCATTGCTCTTGAGGTGCATGTCTTTACCCTACTACATTAACACTCAAGGAGACAAAGCAGAATGATTTCCTACAATTTACTTGCAGAGAAGCTTCTGCTTCGTGTGTAATGGATTTTGTTTGGTGCAGGAGTAACGAGGTTGGCCGATATCAGTTTGCATGATCCAGTGAGCATTGCCATTGTGGAGGAAACCTGGGACAGAACCACACCAGAGCAGGAAGCCATTGGTTCACCAGCCCACATGGAAGAGGGTGGCTTTGCCATACCGGAGAAGCTCAAACAGCTTGTGGTGGTGGTTCCCAGCAAACTGAGGCTTGTCACACTGGCAGCTTTTATCCTGGGGAAGTGCAAGGTGAGGTTCCGTTTGTGTTGTATTCATGCCTGATTAGAGGGAAGTGGCTCATGAGCATTTCTACCTCCTATTTTTCTGTAGGGTGATGCAACAGAAAATGAAAACGAGTAGCAGATGAGACTGTGTTCTGGTGCATAAAACCCAATGGCCAAAGTCATTCCATGTTTGCCTGATTTTGTCTGTGAGCCAAATCCTGAGCTCCTTCCTTGGGCTAAGCTTCCACTGAATCCAAGTCTTGTGTGTGTGTGTGTGTGTTTTCAAGGGATCTGCGGTTGGGAGCCAGCTCTACATATACAGTTTACATACACACACTGAGTCCCATTTGGAAGCACGAATACCTAAACTGCATTGTGTTCTGATGATGATCAGACTTGGGCTCAATCTAACCTCTTCTGGTCAGGAGTTGTGGAACTAGGGGCCTTCCACTGAGAAATCCCTTATTTCGGCTCCCAAAGATCCCAGCCTAGCCTCTGTCTGTTGTAGTGTTCCAGTGGCATACAGCTGCCTCAGAGAGGGGCATTGCCTGGTCCAAGGCCATCAAGGGATCTCTATTCATAAGTGAACTAGGAGCCCGAGGAGTATGCAGGGTGCCAGCGTGGGGTGTTCTCCTCTGTCTTCCTAGCTCAGTAGGGAGGCTTCTGTGTGGGATGTGAACTTTTGTTTTTAGCGGCCAGTTTATGTGCCAACATTTTTAATTTGTCCGTTTTTGGATGTATTAGAAATTGAGGTCATTTGGTGATCAGAGAATCATCAGAGGCTTATAAACATGGCTGTGTGCATGTTCTTGTTCTCCCTGCAGTTTGAAAAACACCACAAGATGATCATTTTTTTCTCCAGCTGTGAGCAAGTGGAGTTCCACTACAAGCTCCTCCTGAAAGTCCTGCTAGGAGGCCAAGAGGCTGAAGAACCTGAATGTTTGCCACTCTCCTCTTCACACTTAAAGTTCCTGCGACTACACGGCAACATGGAACAGGAGGTGAGCAACGCTGAAAAGTGCATTAAAAGTGGAATGGGCTGAGGATGGTCCTCATTTGCCCCCCACCCTAATCTCCTACCCCACAGGAAAAGTGTTTTCACATCTGTTTTTTTCCACAACCACCTTCCAATTACTTGACTGGGGTAAAACTGGTACATCATCATAATACCAACACCTTGGTCTTATATCTTCCCTTTGATCAGTGGCTCTCAAAGCACTTTACAAAGAAGGTCAGTATCATCATCCCCTCTGGTACATGGTGCTAGGACTGGAAAGTTGTCACTCACTGTGCTGTGGAATCTATGCAGCTGTGCTTCTAGGCACGTTGTGGGTTCTTTATATCCAAGGGATCACATGGTGTAAACACAACACTGGTGAAGGGGTCTACAGATGCTGTCTTGCAGCAGAAACTTCCTCTTCCTTCTCTTCGTTTTCTGATTCCAGCCCTGGTCAGCCCTTTTTAAGTGTGACAACATGGTCCAGCAGGTAGGGCACAGGTATGGGAGTCCGGAGACTTGGTTTCTATACTGCACTCTGCTAGTGATCGATTGTGTGACTTTGAGTGAGTCGTTTCACCTTGTGGGGGCTTCGGTTTCCCCGAGCATTAATGCGAAGAGCGATCCACACCTGCGAAGCGCTAAGAAAAGCTGTGCTGTTGTTTCAGCGTGCTGATGCAGTCACACAGTTTTTCCCAGTGGACAAACTTTGTGCCTATGTTCAGCTTTCTGAGGTAGGCAGGAAAGTGCTTTGACTAACAGAGGAAATAATCTTACAAATAACGTTTATTATAAATAACATTTAGGACTCGGTCAGCCAGTGTATCGACTAACAAGTTGCTGGCCCCATTCTTCTGGAGCTGAGCAGACTGGCTTTGGCTGCAAAGAACAGTCCTGTGGGAGGGAGTTGTCTGGCAGGGGATTGTATTACATCAACCCAACGAAAGATCACCTAACAAAAACGACTGGTGTGTTGGTGGTGGACACACAAGGCCTGGCTGACCAGCTGATTAGAATGGGATTTGATCCAGAAGGAAGTGAGAGGCCAGGAGAAGCGTGTCAGTTTCTGCTGTGAATGTTCATTCTCTCTTAGTAGGAGAGTGAAACGTGTGAGCCATTATCTTTGAAAAGTCAGCAATCCTCTTCCCTGCCTCTCTCCCAGGGGGAGAGTCACTGCCCTGCCCTGAGCAGCAAGGCAGAGATGGCAAATGAACAGTGCTCATTTGATGAGGCAAGAGGTGAAGAGCCATTGTTTTTCTCACTCATTCCCATCCTGCCAAGACCAGGAACATGTGCTTCACTGTCCTGCAGTCTGGCCTTCCCTCAGCCTGCCCGCCTGAGAGTGAGCAGGCCTGGTCTGGTCTGGCTCTACCTCGACCAGCTGTTAAGGCAACAGAACGCCACTAAGTAGCTGGCATCAAGGGAAGGGTTTTGCCTTTTTAGTACCCAGTGTGTAATTAGTGCTTGATGTCTTCAAATTAAGAGCATTAATGGAGCTAAATTGTGGATCCCATATGGTACTGCTGAGCACGGCTGCTGTCAGTGTCGACAAGATGCAACGCGTTCTTTTCTTTCGCTTTTGTTGGGAGAAGGTTGGGCATGTCAGAGAGGCCCAGGCTGCTATTGTCCTTCCTCAGAGCAGAATGATATGTCCAGCCGGGGGGCAAATGGGTAAAGATTCCATAGACGTCTCTTTCATCTAGCCCTCTGCTAGAAATAGACCTATGTTCCTAGGGATCAGAGTTGGAGCAAGGCTTGGAGCATGGGGGCAGTTTTACCTTGGGGGGAAAAAATTGCTGGCAGTAGATAACAAAGAGAAGTGTGATATTCCTGAGGCTAGAGACAGCCTGAGCTAGAGAAATGGAAAGAGTGAGATCTAAGACAACTCAGGAAACTAGATTGGGACGTGTTCACTGACTTCCCTTAGCTGAGCAGAGAGGTGAGGTGGCGGAGGGTACAGTAAATTAAAGCATTAGCCTTTTTGCCTCTGGAGACTTGGGTTCAAGGATTGCCTTGTGTGGGTTTGATGGGATGATGTAAGTCAAAGTCCCTGTTTATTTCACAAGAAAATACAGTGTGATTGGATCAATAAACAGCGTCTGTTCAGGAAAGGCCCAGGCCTGGAATAGCAAAAGGTTCTGCAGGTAGAGATGCAGGTGAATTGGTAGAGCTGTGTCAGATCTCAGCAGAGCTGTGTGAGGTGATATCAGATGAGCCCATGTTCCAAGCTCTGTTAGGGTGAGAAACATCTCTGGTGAGAATTCAGTTTATATGGCCCAGGACTTGGTGACAAGGCTAAGCCGCTTCCCCACATGCGAGCATCTTCCTGGGGATGCTGATGGGGGAATGGCAGGGAGGGTCTTGCTTTAGAGTGGGTTCGAGAAAATCTTTCATTCAGCTCAGCAGTTGATGATTCTAATACTTAAGTCCCCCAAGATGTGAGGGCTGCATGGATTGGGGGAGAGGAAAGCAATGATTTTTTTTTTTCACTGTCACAGTGCTTTAACGCAACTTGACCACTAGGGGGAACCTCATAGATTCTCCCAGGCAGTTATTTCTAAGCCGGCAACTTGACCTGCCTCCTTCTAGTCCAGCGTAAACTACTGTTTCCTTCTTTGGTGGGTCCTTTTCCCACAGATACAGGTGATCCTTTTCACCATAGTAACATCACCCCCCTGCGTCTTCACAAGCCCTTGGGATGTTGGCCATCTTGAGTTGGGCGCATCCATTTGGGCCAGCACCAGACCCTGCACTTTCCTTGATGGTGTGAGAGTCTTTACTGTGTGGAGTGATACCACTACTGCCATAGATTTTTTTCACTTCCAAATCTCCTGCGGTGCTGGGATGGAGCTGTAGAATTCCACTCACTTCTCGAAGTGGGACAGAAACGACAGAAGATGAAGAGGATTTAAACATAAACTGTTAAATTTTCTTTATTTGCTTTACAACAGAGTATAAACATGTGCTGTGTTTCTTTTATCCTCTAGGAAAGGACAGAGGTGTTCCAGGAGTTCTTGCAATCCAAGACAGGCATCTTACTTTGCACTGTAGGTAACGTAGAATGTAACATGCAAAAGACTATATGGGTCTTGATCTGGGAGGCAATATTGTCTACTGGTTAGAGCAGATGACTGGATAGGAGACCTTGATCTAATCCCAGCTCTCTAGGGGAAAGTCATCTGCTGTATGCTGAAGTTTCCCTCACCTGTAGAATAGGAACTCTACTGCTCTTCGTAAATTACTTCATGATCCTTGCATGGAAGGCACCCTATGTAAAGTGTCTGTATACCTGCATGTCTTGGAAAATGTGTCTATCTGTGGCAACTTGCCCTATGTGCAGTAAACGGAAAGCTGTCCTGACTTGATGACTGTCCCAAGGTTAAGGACACAAACATGCAGGGATTAAAAGAAAGACTAGCCAGAGGCCTGCTTCATTATAAATGTGTTTTTGCTTTGTTGCTATCCATGGCTTGCCCTTCAAGCTTCCTTCAGGGGTGGGAAGGGAAATTGCCATGCTCTGCTGAAGTTTGCTGGCACCCTTGTGTAGATGTGGCACCTTCCACTTCTAGCTTCTGACCCATCGGTGCCACAGCTAGCCTGCTGCAATGGTGCAGAAGGCTGCACGATTTGCTCTCTAATAGTGGCAGCTGTTGATCTGAAAACGTGTGAATCTTGGTGATTTCGACACACTGCAAACTTGTAAATTAGAGTGATCAGGAGTAATTAGAGCTGAGAAACCCTCTCCAGCTCTGAAATTATACTCGTTGCTGTGATGCATTGTTCTTAAAGGAAAAAGATGGCAGGTTTGTGGGGGTTTGTAGTTTATTGTATGGTATGTAAAAGCCATAGTTTACACTGGGATTACCAAGCCTGCATAGAGGAGCCTTTGACTCGGAGTGTTGCTTCTCCCAGATTGTGGCACCTGCAGACTGTGCCCATCTGATCCTAGGGCCTGGACTAGCAACCCACTGCTGTTTGCTTGACCTTGATCAAGTCACAGTACCTCAGTTTCCCCTGACAATATCGAGATATTATTTATCTACTGCGACATGAGGAGGGCTGTAAATCTTATTAATTCACCGATGTTTGTAAAATACTTTGAAGGTAATACCAGGTAATGCTAAATATTACATAACTGTTATTTACTAGAATCTGTGTTCATGCTATAAATTAAAAGCATTTTCAGGGAAGTAGCTCATTAAGGCCAACTGCAGTTCAGAAAGCAGCATGCAAGGCTGTGTGACAGTTCGATGGGTAGTAAATGTAGGTTTGCTAACAACATATTGCTCCATTTTTCTGCAGAAGTGCAGATGGAACATAAACACATTGTCTTTTCTGTGTGGCGTATGTTCAAAGTTATTGAGTCTGTAGTTTTGGTCCCTCCATCCCCTATTAGTGCACAAATTCAGATCTGCTTTAAGTGGATGGATGAAGTGCAAGGGCAGTGAGCTGCAAAATCCACCCACAGAAGTTAGGGAGCATTATAATGAGCATGGTGCGGCTGTGCAAATGCACCTCATTCCTGAATTTCGATACATTCCCACCTCTTCTGAGCCGGTCACATGGCGCAAAGGGCTGGTTTGAAAATTCCTTTTCACTTGGAATTTGATCCAGGTTTGGAACCCAGAATCCGCAGAAATGAAAGGCTGGTGTCTTAAAACTCTTCCTCCTGCTAATCATGCCATGGTTTTAACTGGGTGCTTCTCCACATCTAAGACCTGCAGTGCATACCAAATGCTGTACCGGATCACATGAGGGCACAACAGGTGGTGGTGGGTGAAGCTTTCTGCTTCCTTAAAACCGTCTGTTGCTTTCTAGTTATGTACCGCGATCAGCTTTAGCACAAATCTAGGCAAAGGCAGTTGGAGAAGTAGCCTGTTTTATGAACAGGAGCGGTTCCTTGGTTTGTGCCCTGCTTTGTTGCTTTGTCTCAAGCCATGACTAGGCGGCTGCAGGAGTATGTCTCTGGGCTGGGGATCTTTAGTTAAGTACATTTATACTCAGCATGGACCCTTTATAAACAGCTGAGAAGTTGGTGTTGGTTCCTTGGGCTCACAGGATCCAGCTGCAGTGGGGCTGGGTGGGAAGTGAGAGAATGGGAAGATTCAGTTACCTTCTTCCCAGGTAGAAGTAGAGAGCAGAGACTGAGCCTTGGACAAAGAGATGGAGATGAATCAATTTGCCGGGTACCTGCTCCTGGAAGAGACAATTCAACAGGAAGCTGGACTGGGAGAGGAGACGTAAAGGAAGTTGTCGTAGACTGCAAGATACTTGGCTCTTGGGAGCAGGGTGGGGACAGGTGGGAAAATAAATAAGATGAAGGGGAACAGAAAGAAAGATACTTGTGGGACTCTGGAGACCTGGATTCTGTTCCCTCGTGTACTACAGCCGTCCTCTGTGGTCCTGAGGATATCAGAGGGCTTGTCTGTGTGAACACTTAGTTTGTGGCAAGCCGGGTACAAATGTACCCTGCACTAGCCTGCCGAACATTAACTGTCCACATGGACACTGCCGCTGCACCCTAATGGTTCCCTAGTGCGCTTTGACTTACCCCACCATGAAATGGGAGTTGATTAAAGCACACGAAGGAACTTTTAGAGTTTAGCTGCAGGATCCACATGGAACCTTAGCATGTGCGGACTAGTGCAGGGTCAAGTCACACCCCAGCTTATCACAAATTAAGTGTTTGCACAGACAAGCCCTTCATCTCTCTGTGTGCCTCACTGCCCTGTCTGGAAGATGTGGGCCATATAAATACCTTAGAGAGAGAGAGACACTTAGCACTATTCCTGAACTGCATGTGCCACCTAACACAGACGTCCCCGGGGCAGCCAGGAAATGTGCCTGCCTCCTGCCTACTGGTTCATTGCTCTGTCTGACAGACGGTGCCTTCCATAAGTTGTCGTTCCCTGACTAGCAGTGAAAATGTTTCATGTGGGGGAGTTCCCAGCCCCTTTACTACAAAGCCCTCTACGTGCTTTGTACCCATAAGGTGCCAGGTCTTGCTCACTAAACACAGGCTTCTGTTACTTAACAAAGAGACGGGGGGGGGGGGGGAGGAAATCCCTTTTCCTTCTTATTTCTCTGTGACTCTGGCATCTCTCTCACTCATCTTTCCACAGTGGCAATCTCTGTGATGCTCTGTTTCTTTTATTATTTATATAATATAATTTTTTATTTTTTTGTGCCATGCAAAGTAGGCTGGCAAACAAAGACTAGAGAGGCTGGGACTCTCCAAGGGTTTCCTGCAGCTAAAGTTCTGCTCAGCTTCCTTTGGGATGTGCCTTTTAAACAAGTTCATCTCTTCCAGGGAGCGAGGAAAGATCATTTGGAGATTGTTTGCTGTTTATTCAGTCACGCTAACTCATCTTGCCAGTTTTCTGGCGGCCCCAGCCAAGAGCTTTCGCCTCTGACAGCTTCTGTGCTCTCTCTTTCCTCCTCTGATTACGCAGCCCAATCTGTCACCCTGCCGGTGGGGGTCTCTACCCTGCTGATGGCTTTCCACACTCGGCAGTAATGACTTTTGGCAGGCCGAGTAGGCACGATATCTCCTTCCCTAGCTTGGAGAGCTGTTCGGCCCTCTCTCCCTGTTAGCGAAAGCACTTTGTGAGGTTCTTTGGTAAATAAATGAGTCATTTTAATCCAACTGACAGCCTGGCACCTGAGCAAGCTGCCTTCCATCTGTACTTCCAGGCCTCATGTAGGCAACCAATTGTCAAGCCCAGGGTCTTCAAGACCTCGCCATTGAGTGTCTTTCAGAAGCAACTTTACTGATTCTTTCACCGTCATTAGGTTGCACAAGAGCGATCGAGTGTACCGAGGCCCAAGCAAAAGTTTCATGTCTATCTGTACCATTTTGTGGCAATTCACCTTATTTAGCTTCCTCAGTCACTTCCCTGACCCCTCACCTTGCCACAAGCAACTAACACAATCTGGTGACAAGAATCGGTGAGAGCAGAAATTCCACCAATTTCAGTGGTTCCTCAGGCTGGTTAAGTCCTGATGCCATGCCCTTCTGCGGCTTCCAGTCTAGCTGCAGATGGGATCAGTTGAAACACGCGTTTTCGGCGGTTTTTTTCTTCTTGCTATATTGCTGTTCCTTTCACATCATTCCTGTAAAATAGCCTCCATGTTCCTCCCACTCCCGGCTGGAAGGCCCATCACTGTTGAGCGCTGCGGAGGCAGTGCACTCAGGCACCAGGTGGGAGGAGAAGCTCCTGGCTTGGCCAGCAGGGATCCCTACAGCTGATTAAGGAGTGGTGTTGATAGGCTGCAAAGGGCATTTTCTCGCTTGTGTCATGTGCCTTGGAAAAACTAAGGGGAGCATTAAATGGAAGATCCTCTGGACTTCCTCAGGGAGGCAGAATAGTATTTTCTCACCTCTAATCCCTGGGTCTCTATCATTTCCACTGAAGATATGTAGTTAAGAGCCAGATTTTCAGCCCCAGCCTCTGTTTTTGCAGGAGCAGTTCTTGTGCCCACAAATAACTGTGGTGTCCTTTTTGCACTCACTGAGTTGCAGGCCTGGCTCTTCGTAGCTAAGTGATAGCTACCTGGTTGTGTTTCAGATCAGCGGGGTAGAGATGCAATTATTGCTATTTGCACCACCAGTTTCTTTGGGGCTCAAAAGCATGGGGACAGTTACTGGTGGGCACAAAACTCCACCTACAGTAATGGAGGCCATGTGCAAATCTGGTCCTAATTGTACTCAGGGCCACCAGAAGCGGGTTCGGGCCCTGGTGAAAAACATTTTTTGGGCCCCCCAGCAAGGGCAGACCGGCTAAACAGGGCTGACAAAGCCAGGCCCTGGACTGCCGAGCCGCAGTAATTTTTTCCAGCTTCCCCCTACCCCACCCCTCCTCGTTGGCCCTGATTGAACTAGAGATGATATCAGCATGTTCATTACTGACATGCGTTGTACTGTCCCTGGTGTGCTTCCACTCACTGAGTTTGACAGCATATCTAGTTATAAAGTGGACCGGGGCGAGTCGGCGCTCATTCTCATATCTCTGTTGAGTGTGGTAAATCCCACTTCTATTAACTGGGTCTTAAGAATGGAATCGAATAGCTGGGCGGAACAGAAGGAGTTGGTCAAATCAAATTTAAACCTCATTGACTTCACTGATGCCAGGATGTCACCTCTGGAGCATTGAGAACAGCTAAATGTGACCACCTAGTTCAGTTAGTGCTTGTAAAGTGGATCATGATCCCCACAGTTCTGTAGCTCTGTCTGGTACGTCCCCAGTGGAGATTCCCAAAGAATGTTTTACGAAGGTTCATGAAGTAAGAATCTCATCGAATATGGGGTGTCCCAGCAGCAGAAGGCGAGTAGGCTGAGAATTCTACCTCCTAACTGTACTGTGCTGCTTTCACGTTACACAGTTTATAGGAATAGGATCCACAGGAGACCCCCGTGGGCTGATATTGAGGAATCTTTGAAGGTTTGCAGAGCTTTCCAATTACCAGTAAATCACATGACCTTGTTTTAAAAGGCTAGTATAATCCTCAAGAAAATAAATGTTAGTAATTGGCAAACTAAACTGAATCCTGCTGCTGATACTGAGAAGGCGGCATGGCCTAACGAACTTAGCAGCTAATCCCAGCTCCTACCCTGTCTCTCTGTTAGGACAAGAACTAACCTCTTTATTTTTCGGTCTGCTTTCCCAAGTGTTCAATGAGGATAATGCTATTTACAACAATGATTCTCAACTTGGAGCTTGAGAACACACAACAGAGGAACAGGGGGTGTTGGCCTTTCTGATCATCCCATACTGCTGCAGAATTGATTTCTCCTTATTTATTTGCTTTAATATTCTTATGTGATGTTTTGCACATCTGCTCGTCTGACTGTAGGAGTGAGCCATTTCATAACGAGCGCTTCAGAGCGAAAGGATGTGTTGACTTCTAAGGGTATGTCTACACTGCAGTTAGACACCCGCGGCTGGCCTGTCCCAGCTGACTTGGGCTAAGGGGCTGTTTAATTGCAGTGTAGACGTCGGGGGTCAGGCTGGAAGCCAGACTCCATGGCCCTGCAAGGTGGGAGTGTCCCAGAGCTCAGGCTGCAGCCCGAGCCCAAACAACTACATCAAAATTAAACAGCCCCTCAGCCCAAGCCCCATGAGCCCAAGTCTGCTAGCACTAGCACAGGCCAACCGCAGGTGTCCACACACCCTTAGTGGGCTCTGTGCAAAGTGGCTCCTGTTTGACTTCACTTGGAGCCACAGTGTAACCTGGCTAGCATTCGTGGGAAGGCCTTTGCTGCTGCAACTTCAGCTTCCTAGTCTTTCACGTGTGTGGGAGTTGCATGAACACACTTCAGTGGGTGGCTGACACATTTTTAGCACATTAGGCTCCTGCTTACATTCTTAATGTGTCCTATTTTGCAATGAGCTGAAAGATACATGCGTTCCAAAACATTTCCCAGCAGAGTCAAATCTGCATACCTCCATTGTACTGTGTAGGGCGATTGCGAAATCCAAGGAATGTGTAAAGATGATACGGATGCTGCAGGAAATCAGGGATGGGGATTTTGAAGCTATTTTGGAGGGCAATATTGAAACCTTAAGACCTATTTGAAGAGGTTTGTTTGTAATCTGCACTGGCTGTGGGTATGTCAAAGGACCTCACTCAAAAGTCCTTCTGTAAATTGGTGGGCCAGTTCACTAGCGAGTGTTTGATATAACTCTCCCAGCAGCGGCAGGATTTCAGACCCTTCTCTTCAGGGTTGAGTTTTATTGCTCCAAATCAAAACCCGTTCAGTGTAAATCAAATGGCTAGATCAGGTCCCATCTTCTGGAGGAGCCCACCTGCTCCCTGCAAGTCTTGGTCTCTACTGAAGTGCTTGTTGACCTTTTAAATAAGAAGCAAGTGCTTGGAAAGTAAACTCGAGCAAGTCAGTTTCCACTCTTGCGTTCTCATGCACTAAAACAAGCTGCAGCATCCAGATTGCAAACGTTGCGTTGAAGGCTTAGGCCACGTCTATACGATGCGCCATATCGGCGCGTTACAATCGATTGCTCGGGGATCGATATATCGCGTCTCATCTAGACGCGATATATCGATCCCTGAGTGCGCTTACATCGATTCCGGAACTCCACCAAAACCAACGGAGTTCCGGAATCGACATGGCGAGCCGCGCACATCGATCCCGCGCGGTGAAGACGGGCGAGTAGATCGGTTTTAGATAATCGATTTCAGCTACGCTATTCTCGTAGCTGAAATTGCGTATCTAAAATCGATTTTCGCGCGTCGTGTAGACCTGGCCTTAGATTCAAACAGTAACGTTGTTTTCACAGGGCTACATACTGCCACCCTTAGTCACACTGGGTGGTATCTTTTATTCAGTGGCACAAATCAAGAAACAAGGCATCACCAGCATGAGGGTGGCAGAATCTCTCCCATAGAATTTAAAGGGCCAAAGACTCAGCTAGCATAAATCAGCATAACTCCATTGAAATGGGTATAGTTACATCTGTTAGGGTCTGGCCCAAAATAATGAAAATATTTCTGGTTTTGTAAAAGCCCTTTTTTGACTTTTGTGTTTGTTTAACTTAGAAACATTGTTTAAATGGAGATCGATAGAATGTTTAAAAACTTAAGTATGTAAAACTCCCATAGCCTTAAACTCTGCATCTGCCCAAATATTGATCATTCTGAGTGCATTGTATCTGCCTTTATTTTTTAAGCAGTTTTTAAAAATTGTGGTTTTTTTAATTACTTTTAAAGGATGTCGCAGCACGAGGATTAGACCTGCCTCAGGTCACATGGATTGTTCAGGTAGGTTTCCATGTGTGCGCATGTAAATAAATATTATATACTCATGTTCAGACAAGTGAAACCTTGTATTGATACTTGTATACCTGGATACAGTCCCTGAAAGCTGGGAGTCCATGCGAGATCATGTCCTATAGACTCTGCGTAAGTGCAGTTGCTCCCACAGAATCGGGGCTCAAGCTTCCTTCTGAGTCCCAGGATTCCCAGGTACCCTCTTGTTCCACAGCAGAATTTGCCCTTCTTTTCAGTAGGAACGGGATTGAGCCCTGAATAAATGGCAGGTTGTAAGTTCAAGGACTGAGGGAGAGAGGAGTGTGTGTAAAATATTGTTTTTAACTTTAAAATAATTGTAAGTTTTACAAGTTGACTTTGAAGAATACAAGGAAAAATACTGAACCCAAGATTTTCACGTACTAAGGGTCCATCTCCATTGCAGCTAGGGGTGTGTAATTTGTGCACACTCTAGCTTTGATCGAGCCAGCATGTTAAAAATAGCAGTGTGGCTGCGACGGCAGCTCAAACTAGCTGCCCAAGTATAATCCTGTCCAAGATCCTAGGTACGTACCTGGACAGCTGATCTAAGGTACTGCTGCCTCCCAGCAGGAGTGTAGATGGATCCTTAGTGACACTTGGGTAACAGCCTTTTAATTTCTAGCACACCCCTTGATGTAATTTGTCTGATTTTAATTTTAGCTAAAAAAGATAGCTAGTCAGAGGAGGATGGGAGCAAAGTCTTTAGTTTGCAGGCCCAATTTATTTATCCAAAGATATAGTTGCCAATGCTTGAATACAGTGCAAATTATCTAAGGCCCTGGGAGACTTCTGCTTGTCCAGAAGGCGAAAGCTCAGTTGTCACGAGAGCAGTGTCCCTGAGCACTGACCTGCAGGGAGCAATTAGATTGCTCACAGCATCTTATTCACACCTCTAGCCAGTGGAGGTTTTACCAAAGGGCGCAGGTATAAACACTAAAATGGGCTTTGGTCGTTGGGTTTTTTCCAGGTAAACTGAAGAGGGCTTATGTCTAAGCAGTATCTCTGTGTGTGTTGGTTTTCCAAGAATGTTGGGGGGAGCACGTGTCCCTTTATAGGACCGGATCCTGCAAATTGATGCGCACCTTTAATGCCTATTGAAGTAAATGGGTGACACTAGTTTATTACTGGGAGCTTAATCAAAATGTTAATAGTGTCTGACAGGTAGAGATGGAAAGACAATTGGTCTGTATCCATCACCTGCCTCCAAAATAAAGAGCTGCACCCCTGTACTTTGCTTGTGGTTGTTTTCTGCCGAGTAAATTTCTCTTTAAATAAACCAGAGCAATTTAGCCTGACTTTGAATCTGAATCGTTCTCCTTTCTCCTGGCAGCTTTTCTCCCAAATGTACTGCAGGCAGCTTATTGCTCTGTGTGGGCAATCTTGTTTAAAAAAAAAAAAAAGGCAAACAGATTACTGACAAGCCTGTGTAGAAATAAAATTTAAGAAGTGAAGAGAGACATTGAGATGGGGAAACTGTCCTATTATCTGAAACTTGGCCAGTGTGTCACATTCTCATGTCAAAACCCTGCTATGGCTGATGAGGCTGAGCTGAGTGATGGTTCCAGGGATCAGTCCAATGGGTTCTTTATAAACAGCCCCTTTCTAAGGAAGGCAAGGCACCCAGATTCTTTCTAGGTTAATAGACAAGGTGCCTTGTTTATAATTAATACCACTGTGTTCTGTTAATTCCTCCTTTTCTCTCTCATGTTTCCTTTTGAAGTATAACGCTCCAGCTTCACCTGCAGAATACATCCACCGAATTGGGAGGACGGCTCGGATTGACTGTCACGGGAACAGCTTGCTCATCCTGACTCCTTCCGAGGCAGAATATGTCAACTCCCTGGCTTCTCACAAGATTAAGTGAGTCAGAAACCTGAACAAAAGTTTCAGCTCATCTCAGCTAATTAACCTTCCATGGCACTTGCAGAGGGACTGGGTCTTGTACAGGTTTTAATAAGAGTTATTAATTCCTGTGCTTCAGGACTAGCCACAGAATGGCAAAAAGAGAGAACTAAAACCTATAAAATCATCAGTATGACAAATTTACTATGGGGGGATGGCAAGGAAGGGATCTATTGTGCACAATTGTTACCTTTAAAACCCTGCATTCAGACCTTGCCTACTGGAGGTCACAAGTCAAGTGAGCGTCTCTAATGGCTACTGGACACTTGCCCATGTTGTCAGAGTTCATGCTGTGTCTTTACCAGAGATCCAGGACTGGCATAACTGGAGCGTTAGAGGTCACAGTTGAGAGAGATTTGGTCAAGCTGTGCCATATGTTTAGGCTCAGGACTGCAATAGTAGAAACTGTTGCAAGTCCTATTGATGAGAGTCTGGTAGAACTGTACAGGGCCCCGGCACTGGGATGACATGAGTGTTGCAGGCGAAGAGTGAGGTGTATTGGCAAAGCCCGGAGAAGAGGCTTTAGTAGCACTTGCCAGCTCTGGCTAGTCAAAAAATGTGGAAGTAGGGCTGAGGAAGGCCAGACAGGCTAGTAAAGATGCCCAGAGCCTACATATGGATGGCTGTTCAGCAGTCTGCATGAAATGAGGTCTTAGTTCTCAATGGACAAGCATCCATGTCACAAAACCCACTACCCTGTTAATCCCTCTCTCAGCTCCCTCCTGAATAAAACCAAGGATGAACATGTTATGAAGACTGAATTGCCTTCTGACCCTTAGAGAAGGTGCATATTGAAGTGGGGGAAGTTTGCACTGCCTCTCCCTGCTTTGTGTATAAATAGGAGTACTGTGTCTGGGAACCATCAACCCTGAAGTTGTTGTGAACACTGAAGTCTTCCTCACAATTTAGGAGGGAAAGAGCCTACCTCTAACCAGGGCTGTGCATCCTAGAGTGAATCCTCCCCATCCTTGCTAATCAGTGCTGCTTTGGAGCTCTCGTTACTCTGCTACCACGTCCCGAACCATTTGGAAGGTCATGCCTTCTTGTGCTCCTCATATCAATGTCTCTTCTCATTCAGAACAACAGCCAAGTCAAATCACTGCAGTGCAGACCCGTAAATGACGATACACAAATGAACTGGCTTTTACATTGTGAAATTTACATAGATCGGGTGGAGCTGCTCAGATTCTAATTTGGTTTTGAATTCTTGAAATAAACTAACATTGACAACAAATGCCGGATTCTTCTAGGTGGTGAGCCGTGTAGTGGTCTAACAAAAAGCCATCCATCGTCCAAGGAAATGATCGATTAAGCAGACACCAGCAAGACATGGAGGGCTAAGCTGACAGGGTTATGGGGTTTTTTGTTTTTTTTCCCCCATGTAACAAATAGGACTGACATTTTAAAGGTGAAATCCCACATTATTGTGAGTTCTTAACTCCAGATGGAAAGTTGCATTTTTGTTTGTTTGAGGGAAAGGGGTAAGAGGTAAAACTGCCTGTTTTTATTTTACCTTAATTTTAATTAGCAAAGTTTCATCCCTTCGGGTATTTTTGACAAGTTTAAGGAGCAGTGTCTCCTGAGCCTGCCAGCAGTTATACCAGCTAAGAAGACCTGTTGTTGAGCTGGCCGCTGCTCATTGGGTGTCCTTAGGTGGTGTGTGCCGCAGCTTGACCGGAGGAAGTGTATGTGAATGTATTTTAACCTTTCTGAAACCAGTACAGCCAAATAACACTGAGTATATTGTCTGATTTTTCAACTTTATCCTCGTAATAAAACTTGCTTGCCATAGGATTATGGGCCTCTAGAAGAGTGGAGTGTAATTCACCCACAGTTACCTGATCGGAGAAATGTGTGTCTAATTGGGACAGGCGGGTGGCTTGGCTTGTATGTAGTGGCATATCTTGTTCTCTTCCAAATCATCCTGCCAGCATATGTGAGGGGGCAACAGACTAGAGAGCAGTGCTGATGAATTACCAAAAGATTCTGAAAGGCAGCTTGAAGCTCAGGGCACCAAGTGCCATCCATACAGATTGCCACCATGCTTCATAAACTGAGCATTATGGTGATATTCCTGACAATTTAAATTAGGGTAGAGGGCAAAAGACAAGAGGTGCTGGACTGCCACGATAACTTTTGTTCCTGGATCTTCTTTATATCTTTCTATGAAGCCTACATAAGTTGTTTGGGTTTGTATTTTGTTTCTTTGCTTAACTTAAAATAGGCTTTTAAATAAAGTCCCGATGGGTTTGTCAATATGTAAAATACTAGGTAAAATGTGTGGTTCTAGGAAGACAAAGCGCAAGACAGGTCGCTGGAGTTTAGGTGTAAATTAACAGAGCTGTGCTGATTTATGCCAGCTGAGGATCTGGCTAGGAGGATTTTTTCCTCCCTCAGTGGGCATTGGGTTTAGGTTCAGAACTGTTGACAGTCATAAACAATCAGAGCAGCCGCGGCTTGTTCCTGAATGAAAATCTATTTCAGAATTAGGAATGACTACCTTTGACATTGGAAATCACTCGCAGTTAATTTTCACCTGTACCTAAAGTCGTTATTTGGCTTCTAAAATCTCAGAGCAGGGTTAGGCTTTGCCAAAACCATTGCATTTTGGCTTTGCTGAGAACGGTAATACCCAGTGGATTCAGGAATGCTGTATGGTTTCCTTTGCAACTTTGTTTTCTTGCTTTGCGTAATTTAATGTTACGTTTTCCCTCCCTGGCCAGAAACTCTTTCTCTCTCTCTCTCTCTTCCTCCCCTCCCTATCATTTCATATGTATTTCCCTCTTCTTTTTACGGTTAGATTCCAAAATGGTCTGCCTCAGCCCTGTGTGTAACTGAAAGATTTTCCTTCAAAGGAAGGAAGCAAGAAGCATAAGAAAGTCAGCGAGATATGGATATATATATTTTTTGCTTATGTCTCTTTTAGTTCCTTCAAGTGTAATCTAGCTGCACCTGCTTCGACAACCATCAGATAATTTCTTTCTCTCCTAAAGGCTGCCTAACTAATTTACGAAGGAAAGCACATCCACGTGAAGGCACGAGTCATTCCCCCGCTTACATATCCACCCATTCCCCTTTTGCATGATGCTCTCTGCTGTGAACTGAGTTCGCATAGCTATAAGGCTGCGAGCTGGCACCACGCCAGGAGAGAGGAGAAGGGGGTGACATATCTCAGGCAAATCAATGTCAAAGGCTTGACATGTTCATTCATAGCTGTGTCAGAGCAGCCTTTGGGGATATGGGGAGAAATGCCTTTCTCTTGCTTAAGCAGTTGCCATTTATGTTTTAATTTACTGTTATGCTTTTCAAAAACAAACAGAAAAATCCTCAGTTGTCTTTTTATGCTCCATTTCCCTTCCTTCCATTCCCCCCTCCCCTTTCCTTTCTCTCCCTCTACATTGTCTGTGAAGGAATCTTCTCTATGCAAGATTTCCTAGCTGCATAAGAGCTGACTCTTGCATTCCACATAGGCTGGGATATTGGCCAATGCAGAACCATAACTCACAACCCTTTGGTCCAAATCATAACTTCTCTGGACTGGCTCTGCTCCTTCCTCGGCATGTCATGAACTTGATGTTGCAAGAAGTTGTGTTCACCTTGGTTCCTTTAACTGGGTAGGACTGAAACAGCAGGGATGGTGTGGTAGTGCAGGTCACGATCAAGATTTGTAAGCAGAGCTGTAGGAGGAAGCTTTCCCGTATGCCTTGCTTGCATTAGCAGTGTGAATTGTGGAGCTGTCAATATTTACTCTAGTGTTCCATTCCTGATTCTGCCATTGATTCTCTATGTGACCTGGGAAAAGTTATTTAAACTGTCTATGCCTCTTCTTCCATAGCTGCAAGTCACTACTGTTATCCCTGTCTTGCAGAGTATTGTGAGGATCGAGAATGATTCCTATTGTAAAGTGCTTTGAGATCCTCAGGTACATCAAATTTAAGCAAACAAAAACAATACCTTTCAGAATCCTTACATTCCTATGACACTTTTGATCCAGAAAGATTCCTAAATACTGGTCCAAACTCTGCTCTCCTGTAAACAAGTATAAATCCATAGTAACTCCGTTGACTTTGGTGGAGCTACTTTGGCTTTACATGAAAATAAACACCCCTTGTGACGCTTGACTATGACACCAGATTGTCTCCTTTATTTCAAAAGGCTCCATGGGATTTTTAATGATCACAAACAGGCAGGGCATTGGGAAGAGATGTTGAAGTTTTACTTTTTCAACTGTGATCCCAGAAAGGAAAGAAAATAAAGTCTTAGGGCTGGCATTGAAAATGGTTGTTGAGGCTATGTTAGACTTGATGAGTGAGCTTATCCAACGGGGAGTCTGTGTCCGATCAGCTCTAACCCGAGTAACATTGCAGTCAGTTGTAATGATTGCAAGATCTAGTGGGAAAGAGGAATAACTTGGCTGGGAAATGGATGCTGCAAGCTAGTAAAACAAAGTCTTTTACAGTGTTTTGTTTTGGGCGATGGTGAAGCATGGAAAAATCCTGCTGATCCCACTCTTCCCCTAGCCTCTCGGTCCTCTGATCCATCTTTGTGATCGAGACTAGACTGATCTTTAGGAGCTCCTTAATCACATGAAGAGCATTGTCGTGGAGTGACAATGAGGCTGCTTGTTACCTACCCCAGGGCTGTATAGGCTGCCTTTATAGTATCATTGAAATCTAGGACTGGGAGGAACCTGGAGAGGTCATCTGGTCCAGTCCCCTGCATTGAGGGCAGGACTAAGTGTTAACTAGACCATCCCTGACAGATGTTTGCCTAACCTGCTCTTAAAAATCTCCAACGATGGAGATTCTACAACCTCCCTAGGCAATTTATTCTAGTGCTTAACCACCCTGACAATTGAGAAGCTTTTCCTAATGTCCAAACTAAACTGCTCTTGCTGCAATTTAAACCCAGTGATTCTTGTTCTGTCCTCAGAGGCTAAGGAGAACAGTTTCTCCCTCCTCCTAGTAACAACCTTTTATGTACTTGAAAACTGTTATCATGTCCCTGCTCAGTCTTCTCTTGTCCAGACTAAACGCACCCAGTTTTTTCAATCTTCCCTCACAGCTCATGTTTTCTAGAACTTTAATCTTTTTTGTTGCTCTTCTCTGGACTTTCTCCAGTTTGTCCACATCTGTCCTGAAATGTGGTGCTCAGAACTGGACACAATACTCCTGTTGAGGCCTAATCAGCATGGAGTAGAGCAGAAGAATTATTTCTTGCGTCTTGCTTACGACACTCCTGCTAATACATCCCAGAATGATGTTTGCTTTTTTTTATGACAGTGTTACACTGTTGACTCATATTTAGCTTGTGATCCACTATGACCCCCAGACACCTTTCTGCAGTGCTCCTTCCTAGGCCACGTCATTTCCCATTTTGTATGTGTGCATCTAATTGTTGCTTCTTACATGGAATACTTTGTATTTGTCCTTATTGAATTTCATCCTGTTTACTTCAGACCATTTCTCCAGTTTGTCCAGATCATTTTTGAATTCTAATCCTGTCCTCCAAAGCACTTGCAACCCCTCCCACCTTGCTCTCGTCTGCAAACTTTAAGTGTACTCTCTATGCTATTATCTAAATTATTGATAAAGATATTGAACAGAACCGGACCCAGAACTGATCCCTGCAAGACCCCACTCAATATGTCTTTCCAGCTTGACTGAATCACTGATAACTACTCTCTGGGAATGGTTTTCCAACCAGTTATGCACCCACCTAATAGTAGCTCCATGTAGATTATATCTAGGTTGACTTGCCTGCCTGGAAGTAAGCTTTGTGTGTTCCAGTGGAGACTTGGATGCACTCCACACCTTGTTGAGCTGGGGAATAGGATGGGTCTGTGTGTTAACCCGGAGTCTTCCACGTGGCAGCATTAGGCAAAAGCACTTGGCCAAAAAATTGTTTGTTTCATTTAGAATGTTGTGATTTAAAAATACGGGCCCCTCTACGCTTTCACCCAGGCACAGAGTTTGCTAAAGTTGAAAAATGTGGAGGAGCAACTGCATAATGTGCCGGAAAAAAAGTGTATTGGGCCCTCAGATTTTCACAGAATGTTGGTTTAATTCTTAATATGGTACTGTTCATACAGCCAAATATTGGTCCTACTGAAGCCAAAATTTCCATTGGCTTCAATTGGCACAAGATATGATCTATGAATGCTTATACCTGCTTTTCAGCATTTGTTTTTTCAACACAATATTGGGGTAGGGGGGCTGTTAACATGTGGGAGAAAACCTTTCCTATGCTAGAGTCTAACACACTCTGCCCATGAGGGCTGCGAATGCTCGGCCTCACATTCTCTAGTCTTTTAAGGAGTTCACCACTAAAACAAGGAAAGATGAGGCCTAATAAAAAATAAGCAAAAAGAAAAACTTTCTTTTCTGGGAGGGGGAAAAAACCTTTTGAGAGTGTGTGTGTCAAAATGTAATTGTAAATTGAGAGTATCCATCCAGCCGGTGTATCTCATTTTGTAAATTGGGAGTATCCATCCAGCTGATGTGTCTCATTTTGTAAATTGGGAGTATCCATCTAGCAGGTGTCTCTCTAGTGGAGTCCTGCAGGGGTTGGTTCTTGGCCCTATTATTATGAATGATTTGGAAGAAAGCATAAAATCATCACTGATAAAGTTTGCAGATGACACAAAAATTGGCAGTGGTAAATAATGAAGAGGACAGGCCACTGATACAGAGCAGTATGAATCACTAAATAAACTGGATTCCTGCAGAGAATATGCATTTTAATATGGCTAAATGTATCCATCTAGGAACAAAGAATATTGGCCATACTTATGGGATGGGGGGCTCTGCCCTGGGAAGCAGTGATTCTGAAAAGGATTTGGGGGTTGTGTTGGATATGAACATGAGTTCTCAGTCTGACTCTGTGGTCAAAAGAGCTAATGCAATACTGGGATATATAAACAGTGGAATCAAGCAGGAGAAGAGAGGCCATTTTACCTCTATATTGGGCATAAATGTGACTGCTGCAGGAATATTGCATCCAATTCTGGTGTCCCCAGTTCAAGAAGGATGTTGATAAATTGGAGAGGATTCAGAGAAGAGCCGTGAGAATGATTAAAGAATTAGACATTAGAAAACATGCCTTATAGTTATAGACTCAAAGAGAAGGTTAAGGGGTGACTTGATTATAGTCTATAAGTATCTACCTGGGGAACAAATATTTAATTATGGGCTCTTCAGTCTAGCAAAAAAGATGTAACATGATCCAATGGCTGAAAGTTGAAGCTAGACAATATCAGACTGGAAATAAGACACAAATGTTTAATGGCGAGAGTAACTAACCGTTAGAACAGTTTACCGAAGGTATTGGTAGATTCTCCAGCACTGACAGTTTTTGTGTCAAGATGGGATGTTTTTCTAAAAGATGCTCTTTTGGAATTATTTTGCGGAAGGTCTGTGGCCTGTGTTATACAGGGGTCAGACTAGATAATCAGAATGGTCCCTTCTGGCCTTGAATCTATGAATTTTTCTCTCTCATACATATGCACACACAAGTGCACAAACTCAATTCTTTTCTTTTGCAGGTCACCTTAATGTTTATTAAAGTCCTTTCAGATCATCCAGGTGTGTTAGAGGTTCATAGTCTTATTAATTATTACAGTAAAACTGACTAGTTCAAAATTACTGAGGATAGGAACCATATGAAAACTTTATCTGGTACTTTTTCCATAATACACTAATATTTCCCAGTTACTCTGCTTCTTTTCTGTAGCGCTAAATTAATAATTTTCAGTTAAACCTTAAAATTGGAAGTACTAATTTATTGAAGACTTTATGGTAGGTGAGAGCTAAGAATCTTCCAGTGGACTACAGTGTTCTTTTTCACTTCCCACCATGGCTACTGTTATGTTACATCCTGCACCACTAAAGTATGTGTTAGTTTTGACCTTCAGTTTAATGGGAGCAAGATTATGGGTAAAATCGTGGCCCTATTGAAATCAATATAAAAGACTCCCATTGACTTTAGTGGCACAAAGATTTCGCTCCAGGTCTTCAGACATCTCCCAGGTTCTGTGTCAGTTACGGTGATGTTGTAGATTGTGGCTGAAGTGAGACTCGTTGGGAGTGAGAGGCACTAAGAAAACATATCAGGCATCATGTCAGAGCCTAGATTCTCAGGCTGAAATTTTAGGCCTTGGTCCCCTCTGCCCCGCTTTATCATTCTGTGAGGTTTTGGGGATCACTGGGTATGTCTGATCCCCTTGGGGAGGAAGCGAGTCAACTTTTGTAGGCTATGTCTCCACTACATAGCTTTTAGTGACAGGGCTGTGTTGCCACAACCATGCCCCTAAAAGTCGTGCAATGTAGCCACTGTTTGTTGGTTCCCCACCAACAAAAAACTTCTACTCCTAGCGAGCGGCACTGTTCATACTGGCACTTGTCGCAGCAAAACTTTTGTCTTTTGAGGACTGGGGGGGTTAACACCTCTGAAAGACAAAAGTTTTGTTGTTCAATTGCCAGCGTAGACATAGCCATAAAGAAAGCTGTGCATTGTCTTTGGGAAAAGATGAGATATTACCATTTTTTGTTTCCTTTTCTGCTGCGTCAGTGTCTCCGAAATGAAGATGGAGGATATTCTGTCCAGCCTGATGAAAGACGATCGTTTCAAGGGGCGCCGATGGGGAACCAAGGTGAGCAAATGTTCTGATTCGGAATTGCTTAAATTTACGTTTCCTAACCAAGCATGACAAATAAGCTTTTCCTTGGCTCTCTTTCTTCAAGACAAGGTATTAGCAAACCCATGATCTGGGCAGTGCAAAATGACAGTTGAACCTTGCTATTCCACACTTCCCTAATCTCTGTTCCTTGAAAGTTTTGCTCCAAAATGTCCCTTTACAATTCTGAGCAAAGATTTCACAGCAGGCCGTGCCATAGTGAGGGCTTTTATGGCAAAGAAACTGCATTGCTTTTTTTACAAAACTACTGCAGTCCATTAGCTGGCAGATTCCGAAATATTCTAAGTAATTACAAACTATACAACAGTCCTCCAAATAAATAAACATTTTTGTGACGCATTCTCCAGGTTTTTTTAATTTTCACCTTTGTTTGCTTAGGGCCTGCTCCAAAGCCCATTGCCGCGGATGGGAGTCTTTCCACTGACATTGGTGGGCTTTGGATCAGCTCCTTCCTTGCTAATTCACAGAATGTAAACATTTGCAAGGGATCTCTCAGTCACTGGAGCAAATTGGAGAGTACTGCTGTTTGAGAGCCCAGGTCTTAGATGGAATGTGAGTGAAAGTCAAGCATTATCCAGGTTTATTTTTCCACTTGCTCATTAATTTGCCAGTTCACTCGTTCCCTTACACCAGCCAACAGTCTTCAACTTGTGCACGGTCTTCAAGTTTCCCATTGACGGCAACTGTGGGTGTTCCCATGCCTTTGAAAAATAGTCATCCTTCTGTTATGCCATACATCTTCTACCATGAAGATCTGTGGATTGTCTGACATTTCTATTCAAAACCATGTCTTTCCGGCCCTTTCCTCGAGTCAATATACAGTTTTTTTAATTTTCTGTTGTATGGTGACTGGAACAAACCTTTATTGTTCAGGAGTGTGGTCTGTAAAGTAGTCTAACAAATACATAGTTTAATAAGCGTGTGTGTTAGGATAAAGGATTTGTTGGTGTGAGTTTGGGATTGCTGCATTATCTAAAAATGATCTAAGTTACCTTTTCTATGCATAAAAATGTCACTACTTTGAAGTCCAGTATCCCTGGAAGCAGGGGCGTGCACAGGGGGAGGGCAAGCAGGGGCATGCTCCTTCCCCCCAGTAATCGGCGGAGCACAGAACTCCTCTGGCCCCAGGTTTGTGGGGGGAGCTGACAGCTCCTTCAGCCCTGGGACTGCAGCAGGGGCACAGAATGTGCCCCTCCAAAAGTGGTCATATTTTATTCCTGTGCACGCTCCTGCCTGGAAGTAAGCTTTTGGTGTGTCCTTGGAAACTTGGAATCCCCTTTCAACAATTACAAAACTCCAATTTCTGGCCCTCCTGGCTCTAAAGATATCCCACTTAAAACCTGGCACTGGCCCAGGGCAGAATATAACCCATCTTGGGCCAGTGTAATTGTGTTGGCTGGGAAGAGAAAATATTTCTCTGGAAGGTTTTGGTTTGGTTTTTCAATTGCAGCTCTTTTGAAGCTTATGACAATCAGGCCCATGGTGCATTGAATTGAGAACCCAGCCACTGTGGGTTCTCAAATCAATGGCCACTTTTGAAAACATTGGCCTTAACAAACTCTTTGTGCCTCATTTTCCCCATCTGTAGAATAAGGCTAACCGCTAACCATACCAAAATAAACCAATATTTGGAAACCAGTTAGTATTTCCATTCATTATTTGTGGTAGCGTCTAGAGAACCCCATTGTGCTAGGTGCGGTACGTATAACAAAAAGATGATCTCTTCCCCAAGGAGCTTGCCAATCTAAAGTTGTAATCCTGGCCCCATTTAAGACAATGGGAAGTTTGCCATTAAATTCAGTGGAGCTGAGATTCACCCTAGTTGTGGGAAGTTGGTGGTGCTGCCTGACACAGGTTTAAAAGACAGTGACCAAGAGAAGAAATATCTTGTTACGAGAATGTCCTGAAAAATTGAATAGAGTGAAACCAATATAGTTCTATGGACATTAAATAGGATTCTATAGACATTACTCTTTAAAAGCCTATAAAATGTAATAGAGGATGCAGTCCTTTCTATGGCAGCCTGTAGCATTCTATATCAGGGATCTAATTCTCTCTCAAATTCTATAGGATGATTTCTAAAAGGTCTATGGAAAGGTTATCATCCCCTACTAAATGCTGTAGGACTTTTCCATAGAGCCAGTACAGCAAACGAGGAACAGAATAGACTGGATGTGGAACATACAGCGATTTAAGTTTAGTACTAATGTAGGCACGAGGACGAATGGGTACAAACTGGATATTAGGAAGTTTAGACTTGAAATTAGACGAAGGTTTCTAACCATTAGGGGAGTGAAGTTCTGGAACAGCCTTCCGAGGGAAGTAGTGGGGGCAAAAGACTTATCTGGCTTTAAGACTAAGCTTGATAAGTATATGGAGGGGATGTTATGATGGGATAGTTTAATTTGGGCAATTGATTTTGGATTATCGGCAGATAAGTCTGCTCAATGGTCTGTGAGGGGATGTTGGATGGGATGGGAACTGAGTTACTGCAGAGAATTCTTTCTTGGGTGCTGGCTGGTGAGTCTTGCCCACATGCTCAGGGTTTAGCTGATCGCCATATTTGGGGTCGGGAAGGAATTTTCCTCCAGGGCGGATTGGCAGAGGCCCTGGAGGTTTTTCGCCTTCCTCTGCAGCGTGGGGCATGGGTCGCTTGCTGGTGGATTCCCTGCAGCTTGAGGTCTTCAAATCTCAATTTTGAGGATTTTCAATAACTCAGTCATGGTTAGGGGTTGTTATAAATGTGTATGGGTAGGGTTTTGTGGCCTACCTTGTGCAGGAGGTCAGACTAGATGATCATATTGGTCCCTTCTGACCTATGAGTCTATGAGTCTATGATTGCAACTTGTAATTTCCACTTGTTATGAAGGATCTGACCTAACCCAGTCGTGACTTTGCTGCTTGCAAGTTACAGAGTTCTCTTTACCTTATCAGCTCTCCACATATGGAGTCATGTATATGTGATACTCCTGCACACAGAGTCCTCATTATAATGTTTTTCATCTCTCACCGCCTTGACTGAAGTCCATTATAAATACCCCTTTGGAACACACTTTTTTGGGCTCCTGTGAGCAACTGGGGAGTGAGCTGAAGTGCCTGTAAAATGTATATTTTATATTTAGACACATGAAATATATATGTGGCTACATCTGGGTGCGTGACTGTTCACCCACCTACAAAGAGAATAAATTTGATCTTTCAACTTTTACGGGGAGAGGGGTAGAAAAAAATACCTTGGTGGGTTCTGGGGGCTGTGCAAGCGGGTCGGAATCAGCCAAGCGAAAAAAGTTATTAAAACAACACCCTTCATTTTGTTTTCAAGTATCACAGAAGCAGGACGTATTATGCCCCCCTCTTTTTTAACCATAAGAAAATCCCTCGTGTTCTAGTTTCTATTAACCCTTTTTCTTAATGAACTTGGAGATTTCCAATATCCATCCCCAAAAAAACCCAGTCTTAATAGACATACGTTTCTCTCTTATGAAATAGAGAATGTATCTTTTTTTTTTTTTAGCATGGTTGCTTTTTTTTTCTGTGGTGTCATGAAATGTGCAAATAAAATTAGTTGCTTTTTGTGTATATTATTATTTATTAATTATGTTTGTTTATTATGGCAGTGCCTCTGGACCAGCCAAGAATGTGGTCCCATTGCGCAAGGCACTGTACAAATACAAGAGTAGTAGAAGCTTTCATAAATGAGGTGGAGTCTGTAACATAGCACGTACATACATGCAACACTCAGTTCAGCATCTATGAGTTACAAAGGTTAATTCCACTAAGTGAGGCAGTAAATATATGTAGAAGGAGAAACAGCCAAGCAAATACTGCAATACGTTATCTTTTGGGCCTTGGCATATGGTAGAAGGGCCTCAGGTGTATTGTCTCTCTGACTTTAACAGGGATATTCTCAGGAATGAGATTTATTCGGGTGTGTAAAGGATGCAGACTTGCTTGTAGGTGCCAATCCACTCGTTTTATCTGTCCACAGCCTCAGACAGTGGTGTATGGTGGGGTTTTTGTTTTTTTTTTGCACTGCTCAACACTGAGTCAGTTTTAAATTTAGATTTTTTTATTTATTTTTTTTAATACCAATCTCCCTGGAAGGCAGGAATCAAAACTCAGATTTCTTCATGCCCATTAGGGGGAAGTTTAAAATCAAATCATTCTGATGGGGTTGAGGGGGATAGAAGAGGAGGAAAGAGAGGAGGGGGGGAAGCTGTTTTCTAAGGACGTTAAGTTTTCTTCCATTTGCTTTTTTTGATTTATTTTTCTTGGGCTGATCTCACACTTTGGAAATTATGCACTAGTTTTTATCCCTCATTTTAGTCTTACTCCTCCCACCCCCTTCCACCAGCAAGAAGAGATGCCTCATTTTGAAGCCTAAAGGGGGAAATAAGAAAAGTCCTTTGTAATATATTGCCATATTATCACTAAATCCCCTGACAGTTGTGACACAGAAGCAAGTCACCTGTCACTTAAGCTTGAGGTCTCTTTAATTTTCTCCTGGAATTCGCACCAGGCTGTCTTTAATTTGAGGCCTTTATTGGAATTCTGAAACCTTTCTGCCTCCCCAGCGCTCAGATCTATTCTGAGTGCTGTTACAGAATGTATACAATAACCAACAGAGGGATTCGGAGAGGGCTGAAGCACTGTTTATTTAACACTCTGGAGGGATTTTCGTGCTTATTCGGTCCTGGCTACCCGGCTTTCAATATCGCTTTGACAACTGTTATGCCCTTCTCATTAATTTTAAACAGTTAAAACACAGGAAAAAGAGAAAAAGTTTTCATTATTAAAGTGCTTTACTTTTTAATAACAGAGGATTCTGTCCGCCAGGGGAAAGGGCAACCTCGCTAATTTCACATTCATATTAAAAATGCTGGGAAGGTGACACTCTATGCTGCCTGTGAGGCTTAACAAAAGAAAAAGTCGAGAGGGTAGGAAGGGGAGAGAAAAAAAGTTTTATGTTTCACATCAGTAGAAACTTGATAATGACAAATGTCCGCTTTGGTGAGGTGGCTCTACTTCTGGCATATTAAGTCCTTACATGGACCCTCGACTGCGAAATAGCTCATCAGATTAGTTATTGTTAATAATTCAGTTCTCCACAGGTGTAAGCAGACATGACGGCATTGAAGTCAGCCTTGCACCCTGTATCACCAGGAGTGAATTTGGTCTGCTGTGCTTTGTAGCTTGGAGATTATATAAAGACCTTTTTTCCCCAAAATCCAGTAAAATGACTAGAGCCCCTTGTCTACCGTGCACAGATGCAATATGTGGGACAATGGTTCATGCACGGGAAAGTGCAGGGACATCATTGCATAACAGGGGCTCTCTGGAAGGAAGTGGAGAGGGCACTTAGGGTGCAGGAAGGGAGAGATTGTTCATGGTCTAGGAATTTGGTAGGCCAGGAGTGGAAGAAAGAAGTGGAGAGAGCAGCTTGGATGGAGGGTCCTGGGAAGTTGAAGGTAATGAAAAAGGAGGTGTAGGGAGAGGAAGATCAGTGAAGATGAGAATAAGGAGCAG
Source organism: Chelonoidis abingdonii (assembly GCF_003597395.2). Lineage (NCBI taxonomy): Eukaryota > Metazoa > Chordata > Testudines > Testudinidae > Chelonoidis > Chelonoidis abingdonii. The sequence continues at coordinate 16,632,836 of NC_133792.1, read as the reverse complement.
GAAGTTGATAGGAAATGAGAGAGAATGAATGTGGGTGGTTTAATTCATTGTCCTAGGGCGGGAATGGTTATATGGATTGATTGATTGATTTGATTTACTCCCTGTCTTACTTAGAATAATATCATTTTAAAACACAAGAGAAAACTGGGCCCAGTGGTGTCAGTCTGGAGTAACTCCACTGATCTGGATGGAGTTACTCCAGACTGACTCTGCTGTAATCAAGATTGGAAGCTGAATCGGTGAATCCAAAGTGGCTGCTAGCAGGAGAGGGGGGAAAACATATGTGATAGGTGTTAGAAAACACAAAATTAAACCTGATTTGCTCCCTTCACGAAGCGGTGCTCACTGGTTGCTTTGACTTCAACATCTTTATCTATACATATTTTTTTCCCTTGTAATATTGAGAGGATTACCCTCGTTGGCCCCGGGGTGGTTACTGTGTGATTTTACTGTTATTAAATCTTTTCTAAACTGCTTCATTATTCCTGACTCAAACTCTGTCTTTCCTTTAATCTCCCACCGCCCTCCTAGAAATCCCGTGGCACGAACCCCCAGGAAGTGCGGGAACGGGCAACGGTCTTGCAGACTGAATTTGAAAATTATGTGCACTCCGGTGAGGGAACTGTCCAGTGGGCAAAGAAAGGTCAGTAGGTTGCTTTAAACTTATTACTGAATGGCTGATACAAATGGCAAGGGTTCCCCTCTGATGGGGTGGGCTTTGGGGGAAAGGCCTAGCAGAAGTGACTCTAAGGGGGTTGAAATGGACGCAGAAGGCTTTATAACGATATTAAATGTTAATTTCTTGCTTTCATGTATTACGCACAAATGAAGTTCAGTCTTGGCTTTCATTAGGATTTGCATCTAGGGAGCTCTGACCCAGTCACGTGAGCGTCTAGGTTTTGTGTTACAAGGGGAAGGTCAGAGGCAACAGGCTAACCTCATCCTGGTTATAACTGCATTGAATCCATTGTTTACACCAGGGATACATTTGACCCAGTGAGACAGAATGTCTTGGAAGAGATGCCTAGCAGCCCTCATCCAAGGATATATTTCCATTTGATGTGTGTACATGTGTGTGTACATGTGTGCATGGAGGGAAGCAGCAATAGCAGAGGAAGCACAATTGCTGATAACTACAATTATTATTGAATCTTTATTTACAAATCTGCCAGGTAGGATATGTAAAGTATGGCACAGAGCAATACAGTGAGTTTTTACCATCTATACTGTGACAAAGTTCCTCCTCTACTTTGGTGGGTCCTGCGCTTATTGGCGGATTTGTTCACCTCAGTGATCTTCCCCACTTGTGGAACCCACAGTCTGGGTCAGCTCCTCCTGTGTCTGATCAGGAGTTGGGAGGTTTGGGGGGAACCCAGGCCCGCCTCTCTCCAGGTTCCAGCCAGGCCCTGTGGACTGCAGGTGTCTTAGTGCCTCCTGTAACAGCTGCATGACAGCTCACAACTCCCTGGCTACTTCCCCATGGCCTCTCCAAACACCTCTTTTATCCTCACCACAGGCCTTCCTCTGGTGTTGATAATGCTTGTCCTCAATCCTCCAGCAGTACAGCCTCTCACTCTCAGTCCTCACACACGCTCCTCTCCTCTGGCTCCTCCCTGCCTGACTGGAGTAGCTCCTTTTTAAACCAGGTGCCCTGATTAGCCTGCCTTGATTGGCTGCAGGTTTTCTAATTAAGTAGCTATCTCTACTGCCTTTCTAGAAAGATTTAATTGGCTCCAGGTGGCCTTGATTAACCTGGAGCAACTGCCATTTGGTTACCAGGGTACTAGGGATTTGTTTAGCCTGGGGCTAACATACCTGTTTCTCAGTACTTTACTGTAGCCATCTGGCCTTGCCCCATCACAATACCTAGATTTGAGAATATGGCAGTGGGACAGGGGGCAAGAGATTGCATCTGCTCTGGGGGGAAATTGCCATGGGAGTGGCCAGAGATCCTTCAGTCATGCACTGCCTCCTGGCAGAAACCAAAGGGATGGTACAATATGAACTGATACAGCCCTCCTGTTCTACAAGGGGAATGTGCATGCAAAACAAAGTACCTGTTGTGAAAACAGTGTCCAAGGCAAATTACTAGCTGTTACCCAAACTTAATATTGGATGCCCTTTCGAGGACCCCAATCCTGCACCCAAGGAACTGAACCATCTATGCTCTAGGGTAAATATATAACTAGATTGTTTGTTTTCTTTTGAACCCTCTTCCTTCCATCTCACTTCACCTCCTGGTCAATTTCTTCCCATCCCACTCAGGTATGAGCTAAATACTGATGTCCTGACTTTGGTAGAATTCCTATTGACTTCAGTGCAGAACTTCCCATTGACTTCAGAGAGAGGAGGGGTCTTTATGAATTCACTCTGTGTATTGAGTTATTAACAATCTGAGTCATTCTTACCGAAACAAAAAAACCACGATAAAAGTGAAATACTTTCCTTGTGCATGGTAATGTCTGGCAGCAAGATCATTCCATTTCAAGGTACAAATAAAGAAAGTGATCAGAGAGCACCATCTTGTAATGGTACATGCTGGGGAGGGAGAAGATGCTCCCGATATATAATGTAAATTCAGGATTCAAGGCTGTTGTATTAAATTTAAGACAAATGGCTGGGTCTGTTGCCAAGAGAGCAGAGCTACTATCTTCTGAATGTCATGCTAGCTTCTCGAGTAAGTACATAGTGAAGGAATCATGGTTAGTAGTAGATCTTCCTGCCCTAATCTGTAATTTCAAATGGCATGCATCAGGATGATGATGAGCACGGAACTGGGAATTCTAGGGTTCTGGCCCTGGTTTTGACCTTGGGCATGTCATAGAGTATCTCTCTGCCTCATTTTCGCCTTTAAATTCTTGCCTCCCTCCTCTGGAGGCCTGGGAGGCTTAATTCGTTCATGTTTTAAAGCACTTTGAGCTCCTTGGATGGAAGGTGCTAGAGATTTGCCAAGTATAATAACCAAACCTCGCTGTCGTGGGTGTTGCTGTGAACTGCTTGATTGACGCTGTAGTACTTTTATGGATTTTAACCAAGTATCTCAAAGCTCATTACCAAACCCTCCTCCCTGATCAAATTCTTGGTCCTAACCAACTCGGCTTCTTGACATGCCAGTGAGTGTCCCCAGTTATCCCCATTTTACAGCTGAGGAAACTCTGAGGCTGAGAGCCATTCCATGACTTGCAATTGGTCTTGCAGCATCAGCAGAAGGGCTGGGAATAGAATCCAATAGTCCCTAGTGCCCTGCTCATGTCTCCAGACCATGCTACCTCTAATGTACTGTGACAAAAGGAAACAACCGAATGGGCCTGAGTCTTGTACAAAACAGATCCATGTCTGTGCCGGCACAGTGTAACTCTATACACACGCTCTCATTGCTGAGCTACAGGCTGATGACTTTTGATGGCTGCTGTGGGGAAATCTGTACAGAATGTCATGAAATGTTGAAACATGATGCAGCCACTGTTTGTCTTGAACTAGGGCTGCCTGCCCCCCCATCTCCTGTTCCACTATCTGCATATGCAAATTTTCCATCACTGACTGGCTTCCATAGACTCCCTTCTTCCTCCCCTTCCAAGCCAAGAATCATGAATAATTAACATTGCAGCTGGCTTTTGCCTTCATGGCAGACAACCCACTGGAAACCATGCCAGCAGTGCATTTGTTTCCCTTTTCTGCATTTTCTGACCTAGTCAGTTGTAACATCCAGTGTTTGATTACAGGCTGCTTCCAAAAAGATTGGCTCTCCAAGATCCTTGGGATCCAAGCACTTTGAGTGCTGTAAGGGGCTTTATAGCTTTGATGAGAGTGAAATAGCCAGTGGGCCAGATTCTGAGCTGATGTAAGTGGGTGCAGCTGCTGTAGAATTTTTCATGGGAGTTACACCTTACAGCAGGAGTGAATTTAACCCAGTAGCTTTATAGAGAGAGAGCAGGAGCATTTGGATTTTGAGAGCTTTCAAGCTGGGCCCTTATTGCTCTTGGTGTCTTATCGAGAGCCCCTCCTGCAGACTGGGCATTTGCAATGTTAAGCATCCTCTCTGAAAATACTGATCCTTAGTTGTTCAGATGTCCCTAAAAGACTCCTGATAGGAAATCAGGGGAGGGGTGCGAACGATTCACCTGAGTTTCTTCTCATCGATTGGGAAAAGGCATTTGCTTTACTCAGCAAACAGAGCTTTGATGGATTCCCAGGGTCCTTCCAGGAGCTGAGCTGTTAAAATGACATTTTTATTACTGTTCATAAACTCCAAGCTCCTGCTGCTGCTGAGAGATTAGATTTAAGCTGTGGGCAAACTTGCTGGTCCAGTGGCTCAACAAGCCAGGGCATGAGAGGTTCAAGTTTAGAGCTTGCTGCCTTCGGGGACTGAGAGGGGCTGTCTGTGCAGGTCTGAATGGGAGCAGTGAATGGGAAATTTCATGAGCCGAGCAGGGGATTTTGGGAGACGGGGGTGAGCCTTAGTCAAAGAGTGTCCCAATAGCAGAGAGGAAAGCTGCAGCCTGAGCTGTGGGTGCGCTGAGCATTCTGGGATAGCCACCGGAGCGGATTCGCAGTGCTGCCATTCATGAGGCTTGTCCTTAGAGCAGTGACATCTGAGGAAGGCATCAGAGGGGTAAAGACTCTGAGGAAGTGTACATGCTGCTGGGTTTTTTTTCCCTTTTAAAAGGTGAGCTCTGTTCTCAGCCTGGTGATGAAACGGAAAATCCATGTGTCTCTGAAGTATTTCTAAGGGACTAGCTGGTGACTGGCAGAGAATTTATTGGTTGCTGGTGCCAGAGGAGTCTGCCCCCGACCCTCCTCACAACCCCTTCTCTGCCTCTCTTCATCCCACTGCCTTCCTGTCTTCTTCCGCCTCCTACCTCCCCTCTCTAAGCTTCTACCGGCCGAGGTCACCAGCTCAGTTCCTGAGCCGGTTGAAGACCACCATTCTGTCGGACAGGGGGGCAGCGTTTAGAAGAGGCAGACCTGTGCAAACCTAGTGTATCTTCATGTCCCTTCTTTTCTGCTCCCAACCTCTCGCCTCACAACTTTCCTCCTCCCACGGGATTGGGCACTAATACTTCACGTATTTTTAGTATCCCAACCATTCATAGAGCTGATATCCAGGGTGTCACAAATGGCTCGGCAACATCCTTTCAGCTGAAACAGGCAGGATGATGTAGGTTTAAAAAAAAACCTAACTGGAAAACATAACTCTTTCTCTGTTCTTCGCAGCACTGCAGTCGTTCCTTCGCTCCTACACCACCTACCCCAAGACCCTGAAGCACATCTTCCACATCAAATCCCTCCACCTGGGCCATGTGGCCAAGAGCTTTGGGCTGAGAGATGCCCCTCAGAACCTCAGCGCCTCCATGGCTGCCAGTTCAGGAAAGAAAACCAAACTGCAACCAAAAAGGTAGGAAGATCCAGCTCTCTGGAGCCAGGGCCACGTCATGAGCATGTCGTTTTGACCCCTGGTTTGAATGTTTTCTACCAACGGGGCTGAGAAATAATGGGAGAAAACTGGGATAAATTAAGGAACAGAAAGATGGAGACAAGGATGCAAAAACCACCTGCCCCTCTGGATCCACTCTTTGTACTGTCAACACAATGTCCCACCATCCAATCAGTCAGGAGCCTCCCCCAGGAGAGAGAAAAGAAAAAGGCCTGATAGCTTCTGTTTGCAGTGGAAAGAGTTGCTTCAAGAGGGCTCGCGTATTTTGTTTGCCCTATTGACTTCTACTTTAATAACAGCCACCCTCCTCTTTACACGCTGTGCTGGGGTCTGGGGTCATGGAGAGGTCCTGGGCTGTTGAATGACTTGCTACCCAAAAGTCACTCGCGAGGCCGTGGGATACAGTGGATGGCTCTTAGGAAAAGCATTACCTGCTCTGAGCAGAGGGCGACTCGTCTGAGGATTTCATTTGGCCATTAGATAACTTGAGAGTGCTACTGAGTGCCCACATTCAGTAGATGATACAGTGTGCCTCTGGCCAGTTGTTAAGAGGCAGAATTCCTGTGCCAAGCATCTTTGGGAACACACACACAACCATACAGTGACACCACACACACACACCTGCCTACAAGGCTTAACTGTGTCATGTCTGCCCGGCACTCAGCTGCACTGAGGCGTGGCCGTGTGGCATGTTTCCCCATGAATCTGCTAATGAGCATGCAGAGGGAGAGAGGTGCTTTTTTATTTGGCCTCTTAGGATCTCTGCCTCTCTGATCTAGTTCTTTAAATGAACACGCTTCCCCCTTTCAGATTAACTGATTGTATTCCGAAATAAATCCTTGGGTGTTCGCCACGCAGAGCTATTCACTTCTGCTGCGTGATCCAAAAGGCACTGGCAAAACTGGGGTTGGTCTGTGGATGTGTGTCAGTGTCGCCTGGCCCACTGTAATGTCACTGCTGCACATGAGACCTGGACAAGAGAGCGACCTTGAAGCCTGATGTGGGAGAATGGGCGTGTCGCCGAGGCGAACTGCCTGGGCTGTGGACAGTGTTTGACCAAACGAGCCTCATAAATACAAGCAATGCTTCTGGCTGATCTAATGATCCTGAACATAGGACTGGGAGCCAGGAAATTCTGGCTGTGATACTGATTTGTTTGATTAGGCAAGTTATGTGATTGCTCTGTGCCTCAGTTTCCCCCAATGCTAATTGCAGTGTATACTTAATTAGCTGATTTTCCCAAAGCTTTTATTAGTCCTAAGTGTTATTTTGATTAGCTTTATTAGTAAACACGGCTGAACTGGGTGTTTGAGTGGGCGCTCAGTCTTTAAAAAAAAAAACCAAATTAAATTACCTTGTATTTTGGCTTGCAGTAAATATCACCTTTTCTGAGTTCAGTTTAGAAGCATGAAGATGCCCCTATGTGGATCACCAACTCTGTACCCGGTGGCTCTGAGTTTGCTGCAGTTGTTTTATTTCTATTTTCCTGGCACTTTTTATCTCTGTGAAAACACCATCTCCAGTTGGCCTTTTAAACAGGAAGGTTGTGGTTTGATTGGGAGTTTTTTCTCCCCCCTTTGAAGAATTCATGTGAGTAGGAAACGAACCTGCCAGAAGTGTGTGTGTCGGGAGTTGGAGGGGCAGGCAGGCAGGGGGAACGGGATACAAAGGATGCTGTGAACATTCCAGGACACAGTGCAGAACATGACAAATTTCACAGCTTGGAATCTTTCTCTCTCATTTACAGTTATTTGGTCTCCCACCGCTGCCATGCTCTAGGACCTCCTAGAGCAGTGGTTCTCAACTTATTTGCCATTGCAGGCCACATCCGATACTACTTGTATGGCCCTGAGGATGTCACATGGGCTGCAGGTCTGTGCTAATTGGGCTGCAAATAGCCCATGGGCCACAGGTTGAGAACCACTGTTCCAGAGGCTCACTACCCCCTTCTCCCTTCTGGAGGTATGTTCTCTGGGACAAGGCCCTTCACTCTAAATGTTTGCAAGAGATAATAGTTTTCACTTGAACTGATTCCTGAAGAGTATCCCAAAGTCAGCGGGGTGCTTAGAGCAATTGCTTTGCTTTGCATGTTACTTTGTATACAGTGCAAATACTGTGTTCCACAATACACCTTCCCAGGCTGACGCTCTGGGCATTCAGAAGCGGAGACCATGGTTTTCCCACATGTTCAGAAATAATTCTCCTGTAGCATCTCACTGACCTAGTTTAATATAGTCTCTCGTGGCTGGTGTTCTGCGTTGGATGGGGAAGCACTGGCATCGAAGGCATGGTGAGGAGATGAACGCTTTCCCTTTCAATTTTTTAAGTGACTCTCCTGATCATTAGCAGTGAGGCTGCATTAGCAAACATTTATATCCCGGCTCAGCCACTGCAACCTCCTCCTCTCTGGCCTCGGCAAATGCAGCCTCCTCTTCCCCCGTTGCTGCTGCGGAAAGGGTCTTCCTGGCTTACTTTGAGACCATAGCACTCCCTCTTTGCGTCCTCCACTGGCTCCCTTTTTCCACCGCATCAAGCACAAACGACTGGTCTTCACTTTTAAGGGCTTTCATGGCATATTCCCATCCCATTTATCCTCTCTTCTGTGCTACAGAAATGTAAACTCCCACCTCCATTCTGCTGGTGATGCCTACACTGATGGCCTGTTTGTCAGATTTCCCAGCAAGCAGTGTCAGTGCTTTCCCCCATGCACTGTCCCTTATGCATTCAAGGATCTCCCTGCATCTGCAAGACATTATCCTCCCTGGCATCTCTCCATAGAACCCTTCAAGACCTACAAAACACTTGACGGTGGTTAGGCAGCAGGCGTGCTGAAACCGTTGCTTATCACTATCGTCGCAGTGTTACCTCGCTTCCTCTCATCTGTTTGTCATATCCGCCTCTCATCTTAAACCTTGACTGTAACCTCTTCTGGGCAGGGGCCATCTTCTTGCTACTTGTTTGCATAGTACTTAGCGTTACTGGCCTCTCAGCACTACTGCAGTCTAAGTAACACATTGTCATCATCAAAGCAGAAGAATGGAATTCAGAACTCCTACATGTTCTGTTCCCTTATCTGCTACTCTGCAGGCTTGGATGTGTCACCAAACTCACATTTCCAATGTTATGCACATAAACAACAGGGCTGGTTGTCCGAGGTTCTGAGTACTCACAATGCCCAGTGACTTGGGCTCTGAAAATCAGGCTGCTGAAGTGGTTTCATACGAATTTAGGTGTCTGACTTTAGGCACTCAGGGCCAGACACCTAGCTGGTGTAAATAGGCCCAGTATCATAGGAAGCCTTGGGAGTTATGCCCATTTACACCAGCTGAGAATCTAGCCCCCCAGATTTGAAAATGTTGACCTTAGCTTCTCCGTGTCATCGCTGGTAAAATGAAGATGATGCTGGTGAGACGGTTGTGAGGCTTAATTAATATTTGTAAAGTACTTTATAAATCTGATGATCACAGAATGTTACTTGTCAGGCCGTGTCTACACGACGCGTGAAAATCGATTTTAGATACACAATTTCAGCTACGAGAATAGCGTAGCTGAAATGGATTATCTAAAATCGATCTACTCACCCGTCTTCACCGCGCGGGATCGATGTGCGCGGCTCGCCATGTCGATTCTGGAACTCCATTGGTTTTGGTGGAGTTCCAGAATCGATGTAAGCGCGCTCAGGGATCGATATATCGCGTCTAGATGAGACGCGATATATCGATCCCCGAGCAATCGATTGTAACGCGCTGATACGGCGCGTCTTATAGACGTGGCCTCACTTACAGCTAACAATGTTCTTGGGCCAGATCCCCAGAGGTGTCCTGCATCTGCACTTCCTCAGTTCATCTTCTTTCAGGATTTGCTCCTTTACCTTTACACTAGCAATCCCACTGTTCCTACTGTGGGCAGTGCCTCATTGGTGTTAGTGCAACTATGGGAAATTAAGGAAAAGCCTGGTATAGACAAGGCTTAGTGGTTAAACTGCAACCAGGGCTTTAAGCACTCCAGACTTTCAGCGAGTTTGAATCAGTCCAAATGACTCATTGTTAATAAACAGACTGATAATTGTTTGTCAGCAAATCCAGAGTTGCACAGACCTGTTGCTTTGGCTCTGGGTTTAGTTGCGGGTTCATCCTATAACGCAGACTGGGCTGAAGAAGCCTCCTGGGTTTGCTGGTGAAGGTTGAATTTGTCTGCTAGACTGGAGAAGGATGGATCAGCCACCCCTGCTTTTTATAGAGCTGGCTGCAATTTGTGTTTGATCAGATCCAGGCAGCTCTGTCTCATTCAGTGCTTTATGCATTCCCACCCCTGCCGTCTGCCGCACACAAAGCCTGTTCTTCCCAGAAAGGCCTGGTCTGTACACAGTTCTTGTACTGGTATATTTATGTTGGTTAGGGGAGTGATTTTTTTTTTCAAACTGTTTTATGGTTCTACTCATGCCCTACTGAGCACTTAAGTTACACTGGTGTAAAGTTGCCTTTAATAGCTTATTTCCCTTTTCTTACAGGCATAAGCTATAAGCTCCTTTATACCAGTATTGCTGCATCCACAATAGGGGATTCATACCAGTATAGTTGAAGTGGTACAACTTTTGTGTGTAGACAGGGCCTAATTTGGGCTGTCTCAGTTCTTGTTTGACCAACCTGAACCACAGTGGGCTTGGTTTTCAGCGGCGCTGAGCCTCCATAGCTCTCATTAACTTGCAGTGTTGCGGGTGCTTGGCACCTCTGAAAATCAGACCGTTGGTGTTTCTAGTTGATCCCAGACAAATGAAGGCCTTTCCGCTTGGAAAGGAGGAAATATTGGCGCCACGGTCCTGCTCAGGATCCACAGCAGAGGACTTGCTCCCAGTAATCGCTTGCCACTAAACGGTAGCTGTGTTTAAAAGGAAGAAAGTCTCTTCTCGTTAATAAATGTCTGTTGGATTCTTTCTGTGTAATGGTTGCTGCAAACTCATATTAGCAAGTGTTTGCCGTTCATTTAAAGAAGTACTCCACATAATGGTTTGTAGGGCTGTGTCATCTCCAGCTCATGCACAGACACTGGAAAAAGCAAGGGGGGAGGAGAAGGAGATGCTGGGGAGAGAGAGAAAAAAAAAGTTGGAGACAGCATTGTTCTCGCTTTGAGAAGCCACCGGGGATAGGCTGGGGCTCTGCCTCCTGCTTCAGCTGACCCTCGCCAGCAGATGGGCAACAGGACAGGAATGCCCTTGTGAGCCAGGGATTTAACAGGGCTTTATTTAGGGAAGAATAGCCTGCTTAGCCGATAAAGAGCATGTAAGATGGTATGGGGCGGGCCTTGATGTCTTGCTGGCCCAGCGGGGAGCCAAGTGATGACTGACAGCAGTGTGTCACAGGATTACTTGGCCCCTGACAATGCCTCTCTCTGTTCCTGTGATGTTGCTACTCTGTTACAGCTACTTTTTCTGTTGTTGTGTGCCTCTTTAGGTGGCATTCCTCCTCCCCAAGCCTCCCATCCCATTAGAGTATAGACAGGCTGAAGATACAGTAGGTAGCATGAGGCAGTGGGGGGGCGTTAGAACAAATGGCGTAAGAGTGATTGAACGCTCATGTGCACATGGATTTGTATAATTGCAGGTCAGGGAAAGTGAGCAGGCTTTGCACAGGCTGGTCACGGCTCAGACTCCAGATTTCAAAACTTGGGGCAGCTGGAAAATAAAGACTCCACAAAATAACCAGAGTTGCCCTGTACAACAATTGTTGTTCTGCAGAACCTTGTTTTTTAATTAACTTTCTCTCTGTGTGTATGAAAGAGAGAGAGAGAGGCTATATTTATAGTGAAAAGAGTAGTGAATATAGGTTCAGTTTCTGCTCTCTGTTACATTAATGTAAATCCAGAGAAACACTTAATTTCTGTAGCGTTACTCTGGATTTACACTGGTGTAACTGAAATCTGAATTTTGCCTTTGATTTTTTTAAATTGCTTGTAAAATACAGGCTTGAAATAATAGCAGCACAGCCATTGAACAGACTTTCTTTTTCATAGTGTTTATCATGTGATACTGCAAGCATTGGTTGTCATATGGTAATTACACGTTGTGTCCAAACACCTGATATCTTTTCAGTAGTCTGCAAACCAAAGTCCCATCTCTCACCACCTGCATGGAGAATAAAGAACAAAGAGCCCAGAGAAAAAGAAAGAAATAGAGAAATAAAGTGAAGGGGAGAGGGTCATTAAATGGACAAAGACAAGGTTTTTTTTCATTTTTTCCAAACATCCTTTCTTAATCACCTCAGAGAGACCAGGTAGAAAAGCCAAAAACTGACAACATGGCAGCCAGGTGTTTGTTTTGTTGTAAATGCTGAAATGTTGTATCACACTCTTTTTATCCTGAATACACACATTTGTTTTCTCTGTCTCTTATGCTTGCTAGTGCTCTTCATAAACTGTTTGGTATAAACTGAATAGCCCCTTAACAATACCATTCTCTGCAAGACTTCATTCTAAAGATAGCATGTTGTATTAAAATAATACTCAGGGTCTTCTTGGAAGGTGAAATGCAGCATTTATTTAGAAGCTGTATAGGAGGAGTTGGCAGTTTTCTCTCCTGTCAAAGATGATGGAACTCTTTGCCATATGATGTCATTGAGGTCACAAACTTACCAAGATTGAAAGAAGGATTGGCTGTTTATATAGTTAATAGGAATAGTTATAATTAATGCAGCCAAAAAAAAAAAAGTTTTTGAAGGGGAAAGTACCTAACACTTTAGGGTTTAAGCCAGTCTCTGTTAGGGATCTGATGAGACCTTTATGAGGGATCGGGGCAGATTATTGAGGGGTTCTTATACCTTCTTCTGAAGCAGCTGGTGCTGGCCACTGTATGAGACTATACATCGAACTAAATGGACCTCGGATCTGATCTAGGCTGGCAGTTCCCATGTTCCTTTGTGCCTGAATGCTGTTCCACCTCCATCCAGTTATTTTCTCTGTGTGAGGGACTGTACATGGGATAATCAGGATGGGGAGTGCTGCTGCTTGATTGCCAGGCTGGACTGGGAATTCTCTGCTCCTCTGAAGTCATTTTTCAGTTACAAAGGTACAAAAAAATCTTGGGCACCACCAACTTCTAAGTCAATTTCAATGATTCCATTTAACATTAAAGGCTGATATGTGAATATTGTCTCTTTTCTGGGAGGGGAGGAAAGGGAGTGTTAAAATAAGGAACAGAACATAAAGTAACAAATGAAGAGTTTTATAAAGAACATAGGACTTACCCGATCAGCCCACTCTTCTGTGTTGCCTGCCTCACAGGGATCTTTATGAGGCTTAATTTAATTAATGGTTCTAAAACACCGTGAGCAAAGTGTCATCACCAGGGCCTTTGGCAGTGTCCATTAATTGTTGCTTCAGGGAAGGGGAAGAGGTATGGCCTTGTAATTAAGGCACTGGGCTGTGGTTCCAGAGTTCAGGTTGCAGATTTCCTCTATGGCCTTCCTAAATCAAGTCACATCATCTCTCTGTGTCCCCATTCCCCATCAGTAACATGAATATAATAATCCCTCGCAGAGGTGATGTGAGGATAAATGCATTCATGAATTTGATGCACCCAGGTATTACAGTGGGGCTGTCTTAAGTAGCTAGGTAGGTAGAAAGGTTTAAAAGCTCTTCTTTAGATGACAAGCTTTTTAGTGCAAAGGTCAGACTAGCAGGTCTGTAAGGTGCCTAGCATGCTGGCCAGTTGGATGGCGAATCGGTCTGTTACATTTTCCTTCCCCACTAAGGGCCCAGACTGGGCGGGGATGCTCAGTTCCCTCCACTCCCAGTGACTTCAAAGTGAGCTCTGGGTGTTCAGCACCTCAGTGGTTTGGGCCATTTGGCTTTGTCTACATTAGGAGAATGAGTACCTGTTTCTCAGCAATGTGCCACCAGAGATGAAAGCATTAGCACAGACAGGGCTCAGGTGTTTTGACCCACAGTGTCACGAAAGCCTTCTCAGAATTAGATGAGACGGGGTGAAAATGCCTGTGCCCGTGTACATCACCGTTGCTGTGGAACACTGAACAGCTGGTGTCTCCTCTAGCTCCCCTCCTCTAAGTAGTGATGTTGCTACACATGTTCATCTGATGAGCACTTTGACATGGACTACGTAGTGGTCAGTTATACTAACTCTCCTTGGAGCGATACTTTATACCCCAAGTCATATCCTTCTCCTGATCGCTAGACAGTCCGCCCACACCCGGGTATTGGGGAGCAGAATGGGATGCAAACTGGGGCCTTTTTTTTTTTTTTTGGTATCCTTGGTGTGACACCTTTGAACTTTTCCTTGGCATTGACAACCTTGAAAAGACTGGCTCCTCTAACAAAAGGGCTCTCATCGCAAGGCTGCAGCTGTATCTTCCTACGAAGCAATAATCTAATCATTAGAAGCAGCTTGCCTGCCAATTTGTGTGTGGCATTTACAGCTTCCTTAATATCACTTAATTAGTCAAAGACAAATCTGGAGTTTTGCCGATTGAGGGATTTCTTTCAGTTTGGTTGATCGACTGTCTGCTCTGCAGAAAGGCAAACAGGACCAAATGTAAGATACAAGAGAAGGGCTGGAACCAGACTCAGAAATTCAAAGTTGATCCAAAAAATGCAGGAGGAATGGCCAGTAGGAGAGGAGCTAGTCAATAGAGACAAATGCACAGTCATTCTGCACGGTATTTCAAGCAAAACAGGCAAGTCCTTCTTACCAGCATCATGATGCTAGCAGAAGGTTTGTCCTGAAAGCAGAGTATGCTTTATAATCATCATATGCATGCGATGCAGTGGAGGTGCTCTTTGAATGCCTGTCTTATCCCACCAAAGCCACAATACAGAATCTTTGCTTCATCTTTTGGCTTTGCAGTGTTCTAAGGCAAGCAGATGAAGCCAAAAAATTGCAATGACCGGTGCTGGAACTGAACACCTCTCTCTATTTGAAGAGTCTCTCCTGCCTGTTAGGCCAAAGGAGTGAGTAGACAGAGGCCAGGATTCTGGTGGTGAACAGCTCTCCAGTGGCATTTTTCATCCTGTCTCCATAAGGAGAAGAATAGGGGATGATTGATAAGTGAGGGATCTGTCAGTTCTCTTATGTACAGCTATAGTGTGATCAACCTAGATAATTCTAAGGTTGGGTTCTTTATTGGTTAACGTTTTCTGCAGCAGAGCGACAATCGATGCTCAGTGTGATCCAATGATATTTTCCCTTTATCTTACCAAGCTTGTTTGCATCAGCTGATGGCGTTGTACATAGGCCATCTGTTGACTTGTCGAAAGGAGCGCAGCATCATTGATGAATTCTTTGCCCAAAAAAGCCTGGGTTGTGTTGGCTTCAGATGGCTCTTCCAACATGATAGGTAGAAAAAGCAGGTGTTGCAACAGCCTTGGTCCAGAGGTATCCCAGCCCTGTTGCCTGGCAGAAGTTCAGCCGCAGGATGGAATTAGCTGTTGGTGATGCTGTCAAGCAGATTGATGGCATGATCCACATTGAAATGTTCTCTGATAAATTATACAGTCCGCTCAGTTCTTCTCCAAAGACACACCATGAGTTCTAGGTCTGTGCGTCAGAACTGGATACACTTTCTAAACCTGGAGCAATTCTGGGAACTTCTTGGGTTGCTACAATTTACGTGTGTTGGTTAAAGGTCATTGGGACTTGTTTCATTGCATTGCACCAGGATTTCACACAGCTCAAGACAAAGAAAGAGCAGGCAGTGCTGAACAAGTTGAAGGAAGATCACTGAGAGTGAGGTTATTCATAGTTATGAGGTGATAAAGACATTATCAGAAGGATTTCTTGGAGTTATCAGATTTCTCATTATGGCCCAGAAACAAGAGTATTCTCCCAAATATGTGCCCTTCAACTAATCCAGCATCTAGGAGTTTTTGAATCAAAGATGAGCGTTCTGCACAGTTCTTCAATTAAATAAAAGTATCAATGAAACATAGCATGTTAAAATGTTAGTGTGAAAATTAAGGATAGCTTCAGATTTTTTTTCTGTCTGTCTCTCTTAGTCCTTTCCAGTGATGAATGTTTGATATTTTCAAACCATAAGCATATTTTGCATATTCTAGTAAATTGAATCTGACAGAAGTAGCCTTCTTTGTTGGATATTCAGGACTTTGATGCACAAGTTTTAGAGCCAAATAGGGAACACTAGAGTCACTTCAGAATTTACTACTCCGTGGTTCAGTGAGAGCAAAGCAAACTGTGGAGCTAATGTTCCACTGAGTTCATGGTATCAGAAGACGGCTGTAGAAAGCGACAGTGGGCTTTTCAAAAATGCCTAAAGGGTTTGAGAGCGCAAGTCTCATTCAGTCCCATGGGACTTGTGCTTCATTTTAGCTCTTTTGAAAATCGCACCCCAAAATTATAATCTTAGATTATAAATTTATTTCTAGATTAGTAAATATTTTGGGAGCAGGAATTGTGTGTTCCAGTGAGTAAATGGACAGCAGTAGTAGTGTGTAGCATTCTCTGTCAAGAATCAGGGCTAAGTTGTGCTAGATACAACTAGACTGGTGGTTCTCAACCCATGGCTCGCGATTCATTTGCAAACCAATCAGCAGACAGCTGCGGCCCATATGACATCCTCAGGGCCGTACAGGTAGTGTGTGTGTGTGTGTGTGTGTGTGTATATATATATATATATATATTGTGTGGCTGTACCCCATATAACACATAGAGAGCTGCATATATGGCCCACAATGGTAAATAGGTTGAGAACCACTGCTAGCTATACAGTGAAGAAGACAGTTGAGCATATTGTTGACGTTACAATAAAAAAAAACACAATAAAATGACAACTCTTTGCAAACCTCTCTTAAAGTATTTTTCCCTCTCTTGTTTTAATTTTATCCATCCATTACTGTGTTTCCAATAGGACCCCAATTATCTGAATTCTGAACAACCAAAATGTTCTCTTATCTTCATCACTGTCCTGTCCCCCAGACACCAACATTTGGACTTCAGCTCCTCTGTCATTTCTCTAAATCCTTTACATTCCCAGAACACTTTTTGAATAAAGAGGGTTGCACCATAAATCAGAAGGCTCTAAACCCAGAAGAGGTGTGCATGTTGTCATGGTGTTCCAGGTAACTCCATCATGGTGGATGTCTCTCAGGGAGCACAGTGGCAGCTCTTCTGAGAATTGTTCTCTCTGTTGTGCAAAACAATGATGATTCTTTAAACTAGGGGGGAATCTGTAGAACAGTAGCAGTGAAATCTCTGTTCAGTTTGGTATTCCCTTTTTATCTTGTGTTTGAAACAGCCAAAGCCTTGATTGGGAATGAGAAACAACGCATCATGGAGAACATTGGGGGCGGGGGGAAACATTCTTCTTTAGGCTCGCATCATCTTAATTCTCTTGTTGAATTCCCAAGACTGACTGACTCGATTACCTATTTTTTTCTACCTTGTGATGTCACAGGTGGCTCTTATGACTTGGAGACTGAGAACAAATCTCAGGAGCAGATGATTGCTTCAAATGGGCAGATAAAAGCAGAAACTACAGAGAAGCAGAACAGTTTCTGGGTGTTCTCCCCACTCTCCTGTGCCTGTCTCTCTCCTGTTTCTTCTTCCCAGTTGTCCAGAAGGTCTCAGCAGCTGCTGAAATGTTCTGAAACTTGGTTTGGTGCAAAGCGTCAGCAGCACTAGTCTTGTTTTGGATCTCAGCTGTGTCACAACTCATTTCTGTTGGATGTTTCCCTGGTTTTCCTTTCCCTCTGCATTTTACCATCAGTGGCCTTGGAGTCCAGAAGGTGATAAACGTTTGAGTCCACTCCACTTGCAAAGCCATCAAGTGCCCAAGACAGTGTGAAAGTGATGATTCATGCCTGGTACGGTCTGCTGGGGTTCTCAAAGTGGGGGTTGTGTTTCTTGCACCAAGCAATGGTACTACAGGCTTCAGAGCAGCTAGGCTGAAGGATGGTGCTTGGAAGATACGAGTCCAAGAGCAGGCATTGGATTTTGCTTTGAGGGGAGGAGAGGTTGTTGGTCATTTAGGAGCTGCCTGACCGCCTGCATGGAGGTAGCATTCTGGGATGGTGACTCTCAGATTGTGGGTCAAGGTGGGTATGGGAGAAAACTGTTATTTTTAAGAGTGATGAATACTGGGAAGAAAAATTTCAAATTTCCTAATTTTTCCACTCTAGTATGTTGTTTTCTCTTGTCTTTTTTTCCTCCAAAGACCCCGCAACTTTTCCATTTATTTTCTGTTGTGTCAGTTCTACATTATCTCTCTCTCGTTTGGAAAGAGAAACCAAGATGTAGGGACGGGGATGTCCTCCTGAATTCACACTCCAGCACTGGGCACTTTACAGAGACCTCAGAAATGTTGGGGGCGGGAGGTGTTTGAGGTTGACCTGGCTGCCAGCTTCTTACACTGATAAACCCCTCTGGATACTAGCCTGGTTTTGTATTAAGAGTGATGCGGGAATCGCCTATTGTACTTAGTGTGTGTCAAATGACTCTGGGTTATTGTATCCCCTGGAGTGCTGAGCTTTTTTCTCTTTTGAAAACTGGCCGCATCCGGCCACCTTCATCTTTGCTCAGGATAAAACAAACCATTTTAGGCCATTTCCTCTGCTCCCATAATTGTCTCTCTTCAGAGGCTCCTGGTGCCCTGTTCTCCAAGGCTGCAATTAATTACCAGTGTGCACAGGCAGCTTTAAGTGTGGTCTTTTATTCCCCAAATGACACCACACAATTACTGACTTCTCTCTCTCTCCCCTCCTTGTCCCTCCACCCCTGCCCCACTGCACAAACCCAGCTTTGTCCCCACCCTCTTAATGAAGTGATTAGAGGGACTCCAGAGGGACTTTGATCTTACCTATCACCTGACAACACTAAAACCATCTTCTAGATGTCTGACAAGAAAGAACAGGAACCAGGGCTGTCTCTGGGTGGAGGGTGCCAAGTTCCTAGCTGTGTAGCCCAGAGCAGTGCTTAGACCTTTAACCAGCCTGGCACTGGAAATCAGGGTGTAACTATGCCCCTGAAAAGTCGATGGAACGTGCTTTTGACATCTGTCCCAGTTAGTGCCTCTGATCCAAGATTGCTTTAGGTGATTCTTGGCCAGAGTCCAAACGCCGCAAAGATCAGATACAGCAGGAACATAGGAATTGTCAGACTAGACCAGGCCCACGGTCCATCTTGAACAGCATCCTGCCTCTGACAGCAGCCAGGTCCAAATGCTTCAGAAGACAGTACAAGGAACCCCATAATGAACAGTTAATGGAATGACTTGCTTATAGAGGAAGTTTCATCCTAACCCCCGACACTTAGTGTCTATCTTGTGCCCTGAACTGACATTTTCTGACCCTTTCACATTTTACTCCATCTAATGAAAGAGAGGATGGGGGTTTTTAATCTATTTAAATGTTTGCTCCTCCTCTGAACTGTGCTAAAATCTTGGCATTTCAGAAAATCGGGATAGGTCTGTTGAGAAATCTGTTCCTACCAGTGCCCCTAAGTTACCTGGGTTTGCAGAACTCTACCTCAAATTCGGATGGCTGCTTTTGGAATGGCTGTTCTGGAAGGAGGAATTTAACAGGCTGTGGATTTCTCTGCCCATCATGATATGTCCTGGTTAGGGCTCAAGAGCCTGTCATGTCTAGGTGCTAGATCACAGAAAGAAACCTTGGACAGTCCTCCAGTTATGGGAACACAGGTTCTGTATGTACTACAAATATGTTATGCAGAGCCCCTCACCATAGTATCTGAGGGCCCCACAAACCTTCATGAATGTAGCTGTACAACAGGGTGTGGAGTGACAGGGGGTGTATTATTGTCCCTGTTTTGCAGCTGGGGGAGCTGAGGCACAGTGAAATTAAGTGATTTGCCCAGCATTGCACAGGGAGTCTGTGGCAGAGTCAAGGACTGAATCCAGGTCTGAGCCCACAGCCCAGTGTCATAACCACAAAGCCATCCTTCCTCACTGTGGTCATCTGGATGCTGCTATTCTTGTAGATGAGACCCTAGCGATCTGCAGTAACTTGGAAGTCAGTGGAGTTTCTGGATTTACTCTGGTGAAACTGAAATCAGAATCTGGCCAGGTGATCCTGACCTTCCAAATTTACTATTGTTATAGATTATTACTACTGCCTATGGCTCTTCCTCTTGTTTAAATAGGGTCCCGACAACAGCAGTGCTGTATTTTTCTTAATGATTAGTGTAGGTTCTACAGCACAGCTCCATCGATTTGTGGCACTGGTTACAGGAAGCAGCCTCTCCTCTCCTGCATTCCCATTCCCCGCCTCTCTCTGTACGGCTGATCACTGTAGCAGGGGGTATTGATTTACTAATTGGGCAGTGAGTTCACCTGATTGATAATAAAGTGCTGTACAACCTCCCTGCTGAGCTGAAATTCAGCCTGGCGGCTACTGGTAGGTTACTTGTCCTCAGCAGCAAATAGTTCTCTGTTGTTAAGTAAACTTATTTGTTGCCCAGTAATACTCAAATTACTGTACTAAGTGCTTGGAGATGCAATGAAAGTGTCAATCAGAAACTTCATCATATGTTGAAAAACTCACCTAAATAAGTAAATGGTGACTAAACTTACTGCCTTAGTAAAAGTAGGTGACTGCATGCTAAGACTCCTCGGTTCTATTCCTGGCTTTTCCCCAACTCATTATGTGACTTTGGGTGAGTCATTTCACCTCTGTACCTCAGTTTCCCCCTCTGCTAAATGACCTGGCACTTGGCAGATAATATAACACAAAATGCAAGACTGAAAGGCTATGGTTTCTAAGGCTCTAGTCTAATGTGTACCCTGTATATAAATGAATATCACTGCTGAAGTATGCGCAGGGTTTCTGTTGTATACCATCACCTCCTGTAGAGGAGCAGATACATTCTTACCTGCTTTGCAATGGGCTTTCAGATCTATTATTACTATTTATTACTTATATCACTCTAGCACCTACAGGCACCTACCACAGCAGGGGCTTCACTGTGTTAGGCACTGTCCAGATACATAGTGAGTGATAGTTCCTGCCCTGAAGAACTTACACTCTAAACAGACAAGACAGCTAAAGGCTGGGAGGATAAACAGAAGCCCCAAAAGGGGAGGTGACTTGCCCAAGGTCACAGAGCAGAAGGGTGGCAGAGCCTATAGAACCACTAGCAGATCCGTTTTGGAATGTA
This sequence comes from Chelonoidis abingdonii, assembly GCF_003597395.2. Taxonomy (NCBI): domain Eukaryota; kingdom Metazoa; phylum Chordata; order Testudines; family Testudinidae; genus Chelonoidis; species Chelonoidis abingdonii. The sequence continues at coordinate 16,612,269 of NC_133792.1, read as the reverse complement.
GCAGCCCGTCAGAATACAGTTGCCTTTGCAACAGTCTCTGGTGCGGAAGCTGTCAGAGTTACAGGCAACTGTACCCATCTTATCCCTCAGTGATCCAGCTCATCAGCCATCACCTCTCTTGGGTAGAGACCTGCATTTCTCTTCTTCCTGGCTGGGGTTTTTCCAGGCTGCACAATTCCGTGCCTATACTGTGTTATTGTCCGCAAACCAGTGTGTGTAAACAGGCCAGCATCTCTCTTCAGAGGCTGTAAGTGGCATAATTGCCTGCATGTATAAGTTAGCACACAGGTCTTTCTAAGCAAGCACATGTATTCTTAAGGTGAAAGAATCAGAGAGAAAACATTTTAAAAGAATAAAGGAGCCTAATAAACTTACTTACTCAAGATCACCCTGCCCGCCAACTCCTGCAGGTGCTCTGGTAGGAATCAATCCTTCAAACCCTTGTGTTTACAAGGTCATAACAAGCACACCCATGCATACTTTTCCCTTATGCAACTTGATCTTCCAGTTCCAGGAACAGATCATCATATGGTCCCTTCCTTGGGGCATAGTTTCAAAAGGGTGGGTTTTGGCATACCTGGGGAGGAGGCCAGGAATTTTTATTCACCTCCCCCTAGATATTTCTCAGGAAACCCACTTCATACATATTGTTCCAAAAGACCATTCTTATCTGCTGTATTGTTCAGTGTGGTCCTTTGATCAGCCAGGCCCCCAATAATACAGAACCTTTGTATTTCATGCCGTGGACTCCAAAGATACTCAGATTTAGTTCAGTAAGGTTTTTCCAGGATATTGCAGGAAATTGCCTTATCTGCCACAAAACCCTACAAGATGTGTGTGTTGTTTGCGGGCTACTGGCAGAAAAGATTGTCTTGGATTGGGGTGGGTTTTTTTAGCATAAGGTTTAGTTCTGTTATAAAATGTTTTCATTGCTCAGTGTCTTAAAGCTGGGTTTTTTTATTTTCAAACTGCTGTGTCACACACTTCAGCCGTCAGCGCCTACCCCCCCCCACCAGAGCATTTGTTCAGAACAAAGGCTCCCTTTTAAAAATGGCATGATATTTTGCCACTTTTATGAAAAACTGTCACAACAATATCTAATTCTGCATGAGACAGAATTTCAAAACAGGCATCAAGGAGAGGAAGCTATACTTGTGCTAATGCGCGAATGTCACTTCCACAGCTGTAGAATAAGTCACCCAGCAAACTGGATTTCAAAAGGAAAGAAATCTAACCCCCTTCTCTTTGCTCTCTTCTTTCCAGGCCTGACCTTCGCAGGAAAACTCAAGGCAAACGCCGCCTTGCTGAAATCTTGCGATCTGAATACTCTAGTGGGATGGACTCTGGTGTATCCAAGGTCAAGAGAAACAAAGGACACGGGAAACCTGGCAACTCGAAAATGCTGAGCTGAACTGAGAGTTTCCAGCCCTTTGTTGCAGAAACTAGTTCTGGAGAACGCATGGGGCAGAAGGCCAGGGGACATGCAACGCAATCAGAGGTGCACCAGAATTTAACAGAGAATTTTTAGAAGGCTAAACCCTCAGAGAGCTGAGCCCTCAGAAGACCTGAATGGAGCCAAAATCAAACATGTTCTGTTCTCAGTCAAGATTGCTCCATTGCAAATAAATTCAGCTTCATGAAGATGCACAAAGTTTCTATGTTTTGCTGTTTTAAACCATGATCATTGTTTTTGTAAAGAAAATGTGGAGCAGTCAAATGAAGTGTAGAGGGAAATGTGCAACCACCAAAAAATAAAGTGACCATCAAATGGGTTAAGATAGGAGCTGAGGTCATTGGGGCGATTATGATGTTTAAAAGGCCTATAGGAACCAGTTGTTTGGGGTTTTTTAATAGAGAAAGCTGAAGTAGTGCCGGGGACGTTACTATCTTAGTTGTTTGTTCTGAGATTAGCTAGTATCCACGCCTTCGCCTGACCTGAGCAAACTGTGGAGCTTGGGCTAGATCCAAATGGCATTGAAATGAATGGCAAAACACTTCAGAACAAGATTGTATGTAAATAGACAAATGCTCCATTCCCTACTCCTCTCTCAGGCAAAATGTAGAGGTAGGATTGTCCCCGAATCCTTCAGGATTTAGCCACATGTAATATGTCTTGCTTCTCAGCACAGAAAAGTCTGTGAGGAGCATTTCTAACACTAATGATACCATCATTTTGTAGCACATTTTATTGCTCATTCTGAAAAGCACATTGACTTTAGCTGTCCCTTCCATCGATCAAGCTTATTTATTTATTTTCTTTGCCTTTTCAGGAGCATATTCTAGGCTAATTCATTTGTCTCCTTGTGTTCCTCTGTTTGCCTTTGAAGTGGAAAGACCCAAAAGCTGGAATTTCTTCCTTCTTTTATTTATTTTATTCCTCCTTAGAACCCAGGAGGTGGGGGACTCCTGGGAGTTCTTTATGGTGTGATCAGAGAGAGGCTGTGATTGGGCCCATTCATGATTGCCTGGCACTTGGAATAAATCCTAGCCCTTCTGAAGTCAATGACAAAACTCCCAGTGATGTCAGTCGGGCCAGGATTCCGTTGGATCGTCATTCTGTACAGGAGATGACGCTTTCTCCAGGCCCAGTCTGAGACTGTAAAATGAGTTCCCCACTGAAACTATGGACCTTTGCAAACTTCACCATCTTCCACTCTGAGTGCAAGGCTCACTCCGTCAGTCTGCCTTCTCTAAGAAAAACACACAGCCAACACACACACTAAAAAACAAAATAAACTCCAACCAAAACACAAACCCTACCAAAACAGAGCACTCCACTGCACACAGTTCTCCCCTGGAGAGAGGATGAGAGAAAGAGAACAAACTACACATGACAGATGTTAGTCATGTCGCCTAATACACTACCATAAGGGGCTCAGATAGAACAGCAAGGAGGGTGGTATAAGAACATATATGAAACAGAATTCACAGCAGGGCAAAGTGGGCTTAAAATGTACCTGAATCAGCATGATATCCGCTTGGCACTGAGCTAAGTGATGACACATGCTGCAGAGTAACAGTGAGTTGTGTCCCATGTTGCAGAAAGGGAGCAATCAGTCCAAAAGTATTTATTTGGTCAAGTGAGTGTAACTCTTGAGAATCAGAACAATTCTTCCCTTCTCCCTCCTGGGTGTTCACTGAACAGCAACTTCCTGGTTTTAAAGCAGTAGTTTTTGAGAAAGAAGAAGGTGAAAAAAAAATGCTCCAATGTAAAATAAAGTGAAGGGCAGAGAGTCAGAGGGTAATCAGGATTCATTAGATCAAAATTAAATAAAGAAACCACCCTCCTGATATTTGGGGGAGGGGAAGGGGATGGGTTTAAAAAATAACCTGAGGCTGAAAATGACTCATAGTGTGATGCAAAAAGTGTAAGCTTGGGGAGAATTGATCCTGTGCATGAAGGGGGGGAGGGAAGTAAGACCTTCTCCAAGATGACTGTCATATGAGAATTAATCGAGACTGTTGGTGAATTTATAATACTAATACCAAAGATCTGCCAGCACCTCAGTCAGACATTAGGAAATCTCACACTCTGTTATTGGGCTGTGTCTTGGGCTTGATGGAACAGTGAGCGATGAAGTTTTTTTACCTGTATACCTTTCTCTGTGAGCCTCACCGTCTTTTAGTTGGTAGCTGAGGATTAATGCTGAGTGATTCTGGGAAGGAAGGTGGGGGAGATCATCAGAAAAAATGGTAAAGAAAATAGATGTATATTTAAAGAAAAGTCAAACATTTATCTGATCATGATCTTGAGGTCCCTTCTGCAAACCTGGATTTATGAGTGAGTTTATATATAGCTAAATTCTGCTCTCGCTTACACCTATGCACCCCAACTCATCTCATTGTCTGTCCCAGAATCTGTATTCTGATCTAGTTTATCACATGTAGCAGCTTTAGCTAATTTTAGCTAAATTTAAACCACATTTAACATAAATCAGTATCTGAGTGTTGCTCTTGGTATTGATATTCTCCCTTTGTTGTGTGAAAACCTCAGCATAATTCTACTGTGTATTTGTCTGTTTTTTAAATTTTAAAGGGCACCTTCATTGTCCCATTGACTTTTAGTTTGATTTCAGAGCAGAGTTTGGTTTTAAAAGTGATAAAGCCTCTTGTTTTTAGTTTTCAGTTAATCCCACCTGTTCTGATATGCTGCACTTCAGATTTCCATTCATATATACCCTTATAGTCAAGGAGTTCTATTCCTGGTGTGTGGATGGAGCCTGGAATTCTCACTCTAAAAAACGCTTGTGCACCTTCTTGCTTATATCTTTGGACTCATGTTTATTTAGATTGTAAGATCCATGGGGCAGTGACCACATCTTTACCTGGCATAGGGCCAAGAACACTGTTTGTTCTTTACCAATAATAAGGGACCAGATCCTACTCTCCTTTCAAGGTTAGAAAGGGCCCTGCCTGGGTGGGACTCGTACAGTTGTGCTGCACAATTGGAGCAGACTTGCAATTCTTGCTCTCCCAGAGACTAAAGTGGAACCATCCCCAGAAAGCTGAAGTTGGTGCATCATCCCGTGGGTGCTTTTGATCTCCACTGACTCCCCATTCGCTTCAGAAGAGAATTCAAGGTTCTTCTCTTCATGTACCTTTGGGTTGGGGCCTTGGTCTGGCAGAGACTGCCTTTGAGACCCTCCAAGACAGCTACACTGCTCAGTTATTTGAAATGCCCCAGATTTCACCTCTCAGATGCTGGAAGTGGGAGGTGGTGTTGGTGGTAAGGCTCTAGCTGGGGCTTCCTTTCCAGAGGCGATCAGGCTGAGCACGTTCAGATCCAAGTTGAAGACACACCTTTGCCATAAAACCTTTCCCTGGGGACAATGCCTGTAATTAAAACAGCAAAACTTCCCTGCCTATCCAAATTCTCATTCCTCTGTAATCCAGGGGAGCAGAGAGAAAAACGCTATTTGTTCTGGACTCCTGCTTCAGCATAATTTTCTTCAGTGCTTAGATGCTAAGGTAATAGTGCCTTATAAATACCTTTGATGGACAGCTGCTGCAGAATGATGATTTGCTGATCTGTGGTATGGAATGGAGGGGAGTGGGGTATTCCTTCAGCCTCTGCAGAGAATCCCACGCTGCTGCCTGACCACTCAGGCTGTGATCTTGTTCCAGCATTTGACACGATGATTGCACCTGTTTACACCTGAAGTCAACTGTTAGAAAGGATCATTGACAGTCCCTGCATTGAGAAAGGAACAGATTAGCAATCCACTGGCATGTATATGCCGTTAATTGAATCACTGCTGATACAGTATAAACACGGAGTGGCTGGAATGCAGAGTAATTCTGACTTTAATGGAGTTGCTTCAGATTTACCATGTTCTAAATGAGAGCTGGGGTTAGCCCCCTTGTCATCCATTCCTACTGCAGACAGCTCCCTTCAAACCAAAAGAGCAAAGAATGAAGATGGACCACAAAGTTGGACAAAAGATCCTTTCTGTACTTGGAACCTAGATTGCATTTTATAGTAGGCCGGACAGTTGTACTCATTTGTTGATGTTTCAGAACCCAAACTGTGAACAGAAAGCAACACGTTAATGAAATGTTTATCAAGGAAAATCTTGACCCTTGGGGAAAAATAAGCCTTGGACTAGAACAGTTGTAGTCTTGTAGATGGTTTCTTTCACATGACTGATACGTGTCATCCAGCATTTGATTTCAATAATTTTTTGTTTTAAAGCCATTGCACCAGGTTTAATTCCACTAAGAATTCTCCAGGGTTTTTATTCTTTGCTTCAGAGTAGCGCCCAGGATCACAGCTGCACTTGGCAAGATGGCCAAACAGCTAGTAATAAAACAGGCCCTGTCCTGAGGGCCGTTGCATTCCAATTTTCATTATATGGGGGAAAGATAGTCTTGTGGCTAAAGCAAAGAACTAAGACTTAAAGCTGCTGAATTTTACATCTACCCCTGACACAAACTTGCTCTCTGACTCCTTTGGGCAATCTCTTCCACTGCCCAGTGCCTCATTTTCCCCATTTGTAAAATGACAATAATACCCTACCTCAGCAGGGTAGAGTGAGGTGAAATGTTTTAATAGTTTCAAATTACTTTGGGATCCTCTTGCAGAAGGTGCTATTTACAGTGGAAATATACTTCATTATTATAAAGGGCATATACTCAGTGTGATGTTTTCACTACATTGTGATTTTGAAAAATAAACTCTCTTTGACTGTGACTGTTAAAGCTCCCTTAAAAAAACAGCTCTAAACTTCAACATCTTTCCACTTTCTTTACCAGAAGGACTCGAGTTTGATCAGTTCCTATTCGCTAAGCTTGCTATTGCTTTTGGACTGTAGCCTTGGTTTCTTTTACTGCAGTAATTTTACCACAAACACGTGCTAGTTAATATTTTAAAATGCTGGTTAAAATTCACTTTACCATGGAGGTTTCCAGCGTCTTCCAGGTGTGAATTAGCAAAACAAATTTAAATATTGCCATTCTAAACTTGTAGGGAAGCCTTGTACTTCATTAACGTAAGAGATGGAATCTGCTAGGAGGTACAAGGACAATTAAATATTAGAGAATGTCTTTGATTTACATTCCTGCTGTGTAAATGTAAGGAAGGTTGCTGTATTCTCTCTGCCTTCACTCTCACAAAATGAAAAGCACACCCAGTGCAAGTTGTCCTTTGATAGATTTTTAATATGATTTTAAAGAGTGTTGTTTGGCCTCATTCTTATTCAATGAGATTAATTTAAAGCACTTATCCCCTGGGTTTAAGTCAATCCATGTAGGATTTTGGACTGGGTTTGTTGCATGGGGGAGTTTTGTTTGCATGCTGCTCTGAGAGACTCCTTTCCCACTTCATTAACCCTGAGCTGGGGACAATCCCTCCCAAACAGAGCCGAGGATTTACCAAACCCCACCATTCAGATGCAAAGAAACAGCACCCTCCACAAAGGCAAGGGGGCTGCTTGACTTAATTAGTTGCTGTGCATTTTGCAAAATTATAACAATGCGGACATACTGTCAGAAAGAATAATAAAAAAAACGAATAGAAACAGGGTCAGCTCTGGATCTGGTTTTCCTCAGGCCTGTGAGATTCTGGGTGTTGTTTCTTCGAAGGCTTCTCCCCAGCCACCTCCCCCGTCCTCCCGTAGAGCGCTCCAGTTCTCTATTGTTGCTATTTACATGTAGATCCCTGGGCTAGCCGGGTCGCCCCTTTCCCAGCGTGGCTAGCGGTGGTAGCCGCTCCTGCTGCAGGGGCTAGTTGTTCTTGATCAGCAGCAGTTCGCCCTGCCCGAGGTAGGGTCCCATCCCGGTGCCCGCCCGCGCCCCGGGGCGCGGTGCTAGTGGCCGGGAAAAGGCGGGTGGGTTTGGACTGGAGCCCCCCCGCGCCACAGCTGCAGTCCTGGGGACACCGGGGTGGGGGTGACAGATGTTGGGTGCTGGACTTTGCCTGGGCTCTGTGCTGAGAAGTCTGCAGAGCTGGGGTGGGGGAGCGGATGGCGGGGGGGGGGGGCTAGGACCTGCTGCAGACTAGGGGCTTTCTCGCCCCCCATGTGCCTCCTATCTCACCCCCTCCCCCGCCCTTTGCACGGGAAGGGTCGCGTGCGCTCGGACGGGAGCTGTGCAAGGTTGGCTGTGGGGGGTCAGAGGGGGCGGCACAGGGCTAAGCCTCGCAGCCCATCTGTCAGGTCCCTGGGACGGGTAGCCGCTCCCAGCCTGTCCCGGTGACCAGCTGCTGGGCTCGCTGGCTGCAGCCAGATGAGCGACACTTTTAAAGGGTGGAAACAATCCATTTTCCGAAGCGATCATTTAAAGCACTTAGGCAATTACACACTTAAGATTAGCGTTAATAATTCACCAGGACCGCGGCTACCCCTGCGCCAGGGCTCCTCCACCCACCACCCCGCAAGGTGCGAGGGGCCGGGACATGGGGGAGGGGGCTGCCGGCTTTGCTCCCCACATGCCAGCACTGTGGCTCCGCTTGGGTTTCCCGTGGCTCTGGAGCTGATCTGGCTGCAGTATAAATCAGGAGTGGCTCTGGAGTCAGAGGGCCTGATTCCCCTCTGCCCATGGGTAGAAATCAGGAGCGACTCCCTTGAGTCAGGGACGAGTCTCCTTTCTCTGACACGGGTGTAAATCAGCGGTGACTTCTCCTGAGTTACAACCCAGCAGAATCAGGCCCCCTCTTTGAGCGGCCAAAATATGTTTGCCTGTGGGTGAGAATCGTGGAAACTTCCTGCCCCCTCCCCATTTCCTTTCCTTTCTCTTTGGCTTCTTTGATCAGCCAGAGTAAACGGCATAAAAAATCCCGCGAATGGCTGGATCTGCTTGTTTGTAAAGAAGTTTATTTCCACATTTAAAAAAAAGAGAGAGAGAAAGAGAACCAGAGTGTTTTGTTTTTCTTTTCTGATCTCTTTAAAGCCGAATTCTCTTTCGCTTCTTTTCCTAGCGAAGTCCAGACAGGAGAACCCGGGAATACAGACTTACAAGAATCACTTACACAAATACATCCTCAGGGTTCACAAATAAATAATTCATATACATTTTGCACATAAGTATTTACAATTTTTTCTTAGTTACATACTTTTGAGCACTCTTGGATTAGCATGAAAAGGCTCCTCTTCCGCTACGGAACGCTGCGATCCGACAGGTCGGTGCCATGGGGTGAGTGCCGAGCTGTTCAGTATGGATCGGATTAGGGGACAGATGTTGTATGTTTCATGTCAGCACATCCGGGCCATCCCCCTACCTATCCCGATTCCTGCACAAGTAGACTTGTTCCTTACAAAGGCCAGGCCCGGATGCCCTAGCGCAAAGCCCGGCATGGGGCTGGCAGAAAGGAGAATGGATAATACGCCTTTGGGAACAAACAAACAACAATTCGAAGCCATGCTCAGGTGAGCTAGTTTATTTGCAAATATCTTTGCCTCATCCTCCAGCCCTTGCTCAGGCAGAAACCACTGAAGTCAGGTGCGTGTTTAGCATGAGGGAAGTCTGTCTGTCTTTCCAGGGAGTTTGTTTGTGACAGACACACATTAAAAATAATAATCCGACATTGATAGCTAGCGATCGCCGCTCTGTACATAAACCATCTCCCATCCCATGCCCTGGGCTCACCGTTGGTCAAGTGGAAAGAGTTAATTCATGGTGAGCACGGTGCTAAGAGTACTGCAAGGAACTGGAAACTCCAGCCTGCCCCGAAGTTAGCAAGGAGCTAGTCCTGGCGGTGAACTAAATCTTCAAGCCGCCATATAATTGGAACGCAGTAAATTCTTTGAGTGGAAACAAACCCGGGGTGTTTTTAACCGTGTGTCTCTTACACACAGAACCCTCCTTTCCTTATTGAGCCTTTCCAATGTAATGTATTTTTGTTAATGGCTTATCAGATTAATTCAGTTCCTCTCTTCAAACTAACTTCGCCTGAAAGAGGAACGTTTCTTAATTCTGCAATTTGTGGAGATTCCTGATTGATTCGGTCTCTGTGTAGCCTCGGACCCGAAGTCTCCTTTTTGTGTGTGGCAAATTTTAGTGCTAGAACGCGGGGGAGGGGGAAGAAAGGCCTCAGTGGGCAAAAAGATTTTTAAAAAGGCCGAAAAAACTGTGCGCGGGCGAGTGGGAATTATACACCGCGAGGCGGTTTAATTCTGCCCCGTGTTTTTAAGGCGGAGGATATTCTGCACTAGGGAAGTGCGCTAACAGGCTCTGTGTCCGGGCGATCTCACACACTTGTCTATTCGTGTGTTTCCTCCGTGTCCCGACCCCCCATATCCCAGGTCCTCCTCCCCCGGTTTTGAACAGACGCTTTCCCTGAAGTTTGAATTGTTGTTTGTTGGGTTCCCTTTCTGCGCTGCGAGGAAGGCGATCTCTCACCCCTTTCCCGGTTAAGGAGCGCTGACCACTAAGCGCAGCGAAAGAGCACGCGCGCAGGATTTTAGCGCAAGATGAAAGCGAGGGCGCGCAAGGTTTTAGCGCAAGATGAGAGCGCGCGAGGTTTTCGTTTGATGAGTTTTTCCCTTCCAAGTTTCTCTTGCTCCTTTAGGGTGAACGATGATTTTGTGTGGTGGCGAGGCGGGGGCTGAAGTGCCAAGGATCTGGCCCGCCTCCCCCACCCCCCCAGCTCGGTGTACAGTTTCTGATGGTCAGGACGGTCTACGCAAGGGAGCAGAGGGGGCCTCTTGGCTTCCTTGGCAGCGGGCTTTGCTGCGGAGTCGGCGCTTCACCGCGGTTGAGCTGCTCGCGGAAGGACGCCTGCCAGGGGGGGCAAAGGTGGGGGCGGCTCGCTACCCCCCTGCAGTCCGTGAATGAGGATCCTGGGTACCAAAGGTCTCTGCAAAGCCGGGGGAGGGGCGCTGGGGCCCCGGTACAGATAGAGGGCCGCTCCCGGATCCAGGTTGGAGACCAAGCTCTGCGGGTAGAAATAGGGAGATGGGAACATTCGCTGGAGGGCCGAATAATTTCCAGCTTCTGCCAGTAGCTCCAGTCCCACCGCTGTCTGCCTCTTCCACTTGGTCCTGGGGAGGGAAGCCAAGATACGCGGGTCAGGAGAGAGCCAACAGGTACCGAAAAAACAGCCCCGCGAGCCTAATGCAGAGCCGAGGGGGCACCCCCGCTCCTCCGACTGAGCAGAAGTGGCCTTCCACGGGCAAGAAACCTCAGCACCCCTCCAGCTACTTCAGAGTTTGCAACTCTCCAGCCCCGCTTCTCCCAGGAGCAGCCAAGCCCCTTGAGACCCATGCAGCCCCTCCTGCAGTCACAGGTGGGAGAGATTTGCAGCGCGCACACTTGATATAGTTCGGGTGAAAGCTGGGGAATCTCTCACACACAAACACGCCTGTGCTGGACCGCAGGACAACACAATCCTTTGACGATTGTTTCCAGAACCCAAATAATCTTCCCGCAGCTATTATCTTCCCAGCGGCCAGGAACCAGTGGGGACTCGCTGGATGTTGACTTTGCGAATATTAACGTGAAGTGGAGGGGGAGAGGAAGGGTAATTGACAAGAGTATTAATTGCCCGCTATTTGTGCAAGCCCAGGGTACTATGTTAGAATAGTATGTTAGCAGTGTCATGCGAACTATGCAGTGCGCGCATGTGTATGTTTTATCACATGTTGTGATCATGAGATAGGTATTATTATTTATTAGTTACTCACAAGGATATAATGTATCAGATCGTATGTCTGATACCATTTGCCTGAGCTGGAAAAATATCTCCAGGTAACTGGTCTCAGACATACTCTCTGCTATATTGTGTGTAATAATAATGTGTGATCACAACACATGACAACGTATAACTGCACAGAGGGTGATCTTTAATGATTGGAAACATCCATCTCTAATTTGCCAGCTCAGGCAGGTGATTATCTATCTGTGTTATCATATATGATGATCACATGCTAAGACAGAATTACACACACACCTGAAAAGACAACACGGAGGCCGGTGGCACCTTAAAGACTAATAGATTTGTTTGGGCATAAGATTTCCTGGGTAAAAAAACAAACAAACAAAACCTCACTTCTTCAAATGCAACATACTCCTGAATAGTTCGGCACTGTCTGCACTCTCAGACATTGGGATTCTTCGTGGTTTCTAATCAGGGTGATGTGAAAACTTTCACACAAGCACCTGAACATCGCCGAAACCAAATTAAAGCTGTGTTTAAAAAGTTCAGATTTCAGAGGAAGCTAGAAAGAAGATTGAATTTCGTGCAAGGTCTTTTGGAAATCTGGAGAGAGAAATAGCACCTGAGATGTAGCAGCCTTAGGAGTTTAATTGAAACCAGATAAATAAACCTAAACGGGGAAAATAAACTCCCACAAGATTTGTTCATGTCCCCCACAAAAAAAATTATAAAAAACAAATGTTGTGATCAGTTTCTAAAGTGGCGATATTAAAGCATTGATCAGAACTGATTTGAGAAATGCCCACACCAATTTCTCTCGGGGGGGCGGGGAATAGAGAGAATAAACTATCCCTAGCTGGGAAATTTTACGATTGTCCTTCGGCTGTAAGGAAAGCGCGGCCCTTCCAAGAAACACGAGAGTCCAGGGTGAAGGCGGGACTCACTTTTACCAGGCAGCGGGTCACGCTGAAAACCAGGCGTGTCTGCCGCTCCTTTTGCGGTGCTGAAGCTGATTCGCAAAGCACTGGCCGGAGCAGGGGTCGGAGCCCGGGACCAGCGCGTCGGGGAGGGCGGCGCTGGCTCGGCTGGGCGCATCAGACGTCTCGAGCCTTTGCCAGTTTTGTCGCTGACGCGCTGGACCTATTTCCACCATTCAATTATTCATCATAATAATAATTGTGTAATTACTGTAACTGCCGTTAATTATTGATGCCCGGGATTTATTATTTATGGGCCGATGTGTCGTGCAGTTGTGCTGATCGAAAAGCGCGTTTCTTCCTTTTTCCTGGACGGTTGTTTGGGGGGGGGGATTCTTTGGCTTCCTGATTGGGGGGCTGGAAACAGGAGCCCCACAAGGATAGCACCGGGGAGGGGGGCTGGGAACAAGAGCCCCACAAAGATAGCACCGGGGAGGCGGGGAGCAGGAGCCCCACAAGGATAGCACCAGAGAGAGGGGGGAGCAGAAGCCCCACAAGGATAGCACCGGGGAGGGGGGAAGCAGGAGCCCCACAAGGATAGCACCGGGGAAAGGGGGGAGCAGAAGCCCCACAAGGATAGCACCGGGGAGGAGGGGAGCAGGAGCCCCACAAGGATAGCACCGGGGGCAGAGGGAGGCAGGATGCAGTTGCGGTTTGTGTTTTGTTTTTTAAGCAAGTAACTTATCCAAAGGAGAGTAGAAAGGCCCGTGTCCCGCGGCGTCGCCTGGTGTGAACGGCGCTATGGGGCTCTCTGCCTCTCCAGGCCCGTGTGCCTATGGCTGGGCGGCTCATCTTCATCCTCATTATCCAGCCCCGGGGGGGGGCGGGGTCCTGCTTTCACGCAGACCCCGGTATTGTGACCCATTGCATCCCCCCATGTATTCACCCCGCCGCTGTTTGGGGGCAGGGCTCCCAGGCCTTGCATTGTTCATTGTGATTTTCTGAGTCGGTTCTAGGAGCTGCCAAGCTTGGGTGGCCAAACTGCCTCCTACTGCTGGGTCGGGCCCGATCCTGCGCTGCTTTAGAGACCCCTTGAAATCAAGAGGGGAGGCGGGGGGCGTTCATGCAGGGTTACCCTTGGGCTGCCCTTCGGGAGCAGAGTTCTTGAGTAGGAAAGTGACCCCGGAAGCTTGTCTGTCTGCACCTGGGTCAGATTCGGTCCAGGCAACCCCCCGCCCCGGTTCCTTGGCGCCCAGCCAGGCTGCTGGCCGGTACACGGTGGATTCCCTTGGCTCTTGCTCGGAGGGGATTTGTTTTAAAGATAAGGGTCGGTCTGTCTTCTCTTGTTGCTATTTTTAAATCTGACAAAGCGTAGGCGTCCAGCGGCGTTCGCAAATCTCCGCTGTTCGCTGCCACTTGGCTGCAAGCAGCGGGCCGCTTTCCCCCGCCCACCCCCTCGGGCCTGGCTTTGCAGCCTGCATTCAAACCTATTTCTTTACCTAAGCCCAATAACACCGCGCTGCAGCTTCTGGCCCTGGCTCAGCACAGCTGCCTTAGCCGCTCTAGCCTGGGCCCTGGCACCCCAGCTAACTGTGTTCCCCAGCCCTTCAAAACTTCCCGTTCGGATGCGCTGGAAACCTGGGGGCTTTCAGGGACTCGCTTCAAAGCCACTTCCTAGTTGCTGGGTTTGGGAAAGCCCTGGTGCATCTCTGCGGAAGACGCCCTGGGCCCAGAGGCTGCCCCCAGAACTCCCTTGGGTGGGCGGGGGAAACAGGGAGATTTGCGAGTTGCTGCCTTTACCTTCTGTTCTGGTACCACGTTTTCACTTGGGTGTCAGTGAGGTTGAGGGAGGCCGCCAGCTCCATCCTGTCCTGCACGCTCAGGTATTTCTGCCTCTCAAAGCTCCGCTCCAGCTGCGCCAGCTGGTGATCGGTGAAGGCGGTGCGGGCTTTGCGGGGCTTTTTCAGCCTCACCGGGGGGCTGTCCCTGGAGCTGGAGATTTCTCGGTCCCCTTCTTCTTTCACTAAAGGGCGAGGGAGGAAAGAATGCACATGGTATCAGGACAGGCAGAGGGGTGATCCAGAGCGGCTCTGGGCTGCTTCCTTGCATCTCTCTCTCTCACACACACACACTCTCTCTCTCTCTCTCACACACACACAGACACGCACACAACTTTCTGCCCTGGCTATTGTTTTGCAAATACAAGCGGGCGAGTCTGCCCTGAGTTTTGCCTTTTCTCCTAGGCCCTGGTGTTCTGTGATCACTGCTGCGGTTTGGCTCGGCGAGGCTGGTGATGGGATGCAAAGGTCACGGCGCGTGCGGAATGAAGGTAACGCAGAAGAAGTTGGAAAAAATAAGAGCCAATGTTAGGCATGACCGGATGTGAGAATAGTAGCCAATGGCACATGTTTCGTTTGAATACCAGAGATGCAGTTCAAATAGAGAGAGAGAAAATTCCCGGGGGAAAGGCGCATATATATCTCTCTTTATGATACATCTCGGATTGACCCGGCTTTTGTCTTTTAGTAAAAATCCTAATTTTTTAAAAAATAATTCTCTTTGATTGAGTTCCTTTACATTTCCTCCTCCGCTGTCCTCCGGAGTTTCCCCATCCCCCCCTAGCTTTACCCCAGTCAATCCAACCAATGTTATTGCAATGATGGATTGGTTTATTTTTGTACAGGAAAAATCAAGTGTGGGGGAATCTGGATTTGCTGACCATAAAGTTGAGCAGCTGCAGATTCCTTGTTAGCGTGGCTTGTTATCACTGCCTACTTTTTAAATTCATGTCATGCTTAAAAAGAGCCACTTTTCACTGACATTATTGTTAATATACTGTAAAGAAATGCATATCTCTCTGAATAGGGCATATGGCGCACAGATATATGACAAATAGAATTCTTAAAGGGGTAGAAAGAAATATTTGAGAAGGTGCTGTGAGGACATGTTTTTGCGATGATTTAACGGTTAAAATGCCTAATGAGATGTTTTAATGATAGTTCATTCATGCAGGAAAGTCTGTGTGTTTCTATAATATACACACAAGCAGATCAATATATTACAGAGACGCTGATGGCTAGAAAGAATGATTTACACCAGAAAGAACGATTTACACCAGAAAACATCTGCACTAGATTGGAGCATCTAAGCAAGAAAAGCTCTGTTTTTCGCCCCCGCTCCTTAAAGAGATTATGTAACAAAAAGCTTCAGTTTATATAAATTGGCTGCATTAGGTTTTTACAGGGGTTTATAGTAAATTTCATTGTGGAAGGTTTTAGAAGTGACAGGGCTGTAGTTGAATGCGAGTTGATTTCTCTCTGTAGGAAGACAATAATCCGGTTAATTGAGCCACCAGGGAACGAAACCCTTCAACCAGAAATCCAGAATCTGGCAGACCAGATAGAGACCAAACCCACTGAATAGCTCTTAAACATGAGTTTCTGTTTCATTTATTGGCGAAACAAACACCTCCCCCCACCTTCGCCCCCTCCAAAAATCAAATCAAATCTGGGCTGGTGGAACCAGTAGCCTGTGACCTCTGCAAAGATGATAGTTTGGAAAACACCCTTTCAACGGAATCTTCACGATGTTTATTTCAGGTCTCAGGGTGAAGCGATGGGGGAGAAACTTTGGGGGTTATTTGATCGGTCATTAAAGTTATTGTGGATGTAGCTGGATTACCTTAGACGTCCATTGGAATCAGGGGGGCAGGATCTGAGTCAAACACTTCAACATTATTAAAATCTGGACTTCGAAAAAAGTTAATTGGTAAAAAGAGAGAGAAAAAATGACAGTTTGGAATCGATTGTTCTCCCGGCTTCCCAGAAAGCCCTGTTTAGCTACTGACCTTCCCTTTGGATTTCAGTCCAAGTGAACACAAAACAGTTTCTCTGATTTCCTCTACAACTAGTCAACACATCTCCAAAAAATGTTTAGCCCATTATTTAGATGAGGTGCGGAAGGTAAAATAAAACACCTTCCTTAACAGCTATTGTTAAGGGCGTTTTTCTTATACACATCAGGATTTTTTTCCCCACCTCACTTAAAAAAGTTCCTGGCTTGGCCACATCGAAACTCATGGGAAGCGTTTGTTTTTCATCTGGCCTCAATCCCGAAATCCTAAGGAGCAAAGTGTCCCTGTGCGTTTTAAACCAAAATCTCCCCTTGAACTCGGTAAACTCTGCCTGGAAAGCTATGGCATAACAGAGCTCTCGGTCCTTACTCAGGCTTATTTCAATCCATGGGAAAGACTGACTTAAAAACGGAGTAAGGGGCCCTATCTTTGGGATTGGGCCTTATATTTTTAATCAATTAAACAACTAGTTGCTTGTTACCATTTGATGCATTCAATGTTTTTCCCTCCAGCTGTACTTTGTTCGAATGTGAACACACAAGCTACGAGTTTCTGCTGGCAGGGAAGGGGAAAGCTGTCCTTCACTGCGGACTCCCCATTGCACTGGGGAATGGCTGGTTAGTGCTGGTTGCCTTTTATTAATCAGGATTATTCATAATTATTATATATTATTTAATCGCTCACTATGAAATGCAATTTGTCAGCTCCCACTTGCAAGCAGCCTGGCTGTGCACGGCTTTGATAAGAAATATTTCATGGTAAAAATTGGTTTGAAAAATTTCCTGTTGAGGATCAAATCTCTCTGTATAGTTTATATTTACTGCTTTAGGGGAGTTACAAGCGTGCACTTATTTTTCAACCTAGTTTCTTTCGCAGTTGGGCAGTTTTGAAAAAGAGAGACAGGATTTACAAATGAAGGGGAAAAAAGCTTGTAATGCTGAGTTCCATTTGATCACCTGCCTTCAAAAGACTGGAGTCCATTTCTGTTCTTTCCCAGCCAGATATATTTCACTTCGGCGTATTGTGCGAGGAATGAGAATATAAAACGCAGCTTCATTTGGGCATATTCAAAAGTTTCCAAAATCTGATTGGTGTAAATAGTTTTCTATCTCAAATATATTTGTAAAGAGGCACTTTTGCCTTATTAATTTAATGTTTAGTTGTTGCTGTTGGGTGTTTTTATCTGATATAAAACAGAGGATGGGAATGAATTATAATCAAAATGGTAAGGTCGATGGTGAAACATTATTAAGAATGATATAAATAAAGAAGCAGCCAAGCAAAGAAGATCGTAGTTCTCCGCTTCCAAGGAAATTCAGGCCTGTTTTTACCACCTCCTTCTTCCTTTCTTTCAAACACCCATAAACACAATATGCAGAAATGAGGCATGTCTGCAGCAGAAGTCTTTATTGCAATCAGAGCGGCGCAGACTTCAAACGGCCGCTTTGAAATGATTTGATCCCTTGTGGACTTCGTGCAGAGGTTAGAACTAGCTATTTGTAATGTTTCCGCGTTAAAAGTTCGACAAGAAAGTGCGAGAGACCGAATACACTTGCAAGGAGACACCACCATCAGACGCATCCGGAGGAAAAAAACAACCCACCGGGGTTATAGAATGTCCCTCTCAATAACGTAAAGTTAAAACCCAGTCTCCTGCTAGTG
This sequence comes from Chelonoidis abingdonii, assembly GCF_003597395.2. NCBI lineage: Eukaryota > Metazoa > Chordata > Testudines > Testudinidae > Chelonoidis > Chelonoidis abingdonii. The sequence continues at coordinate 16,594,748 of NC_133792.1, read as the reverse complement.
TTTTGCACTAACTAGGATTAGAAGAATCTCTTTCTCTTTTCACGGTGGAGTTTACCCACATTTGTACAGCATGGTAATAGCCGATCCTTCCCGAACGAATTGGAAGTGAAATTAATTCGGATCACCCCGAAGTTATTTCAGCAATGCCGTTATTTTAAAAACCCTGCATGTCTAAAAGCGAACGGATACATCGAAACGGGGGGCAATCATTTCTTTCGGGTTCTTTTAATCTGTAAGTAGTTCGAAAGCAAAATCCCACGAGTCTAAAGGTTAATTCTCTCTGCGCAAGGTACTAGCCAATTACCCCCTGAAAATACAGAATGAAATTGCTAAAAGAAAATCTATCAATGGAGTCGTTGGGCATGTACCGCTCGTGTGATTCATAATTATTCAGATCTTTTCGGGGCAAGCAAATTCTGCGGGTTTGATCTAAGGAGCCGGTTCATTTCTATTTTTTCTCCCCAAGTGATTTTAATATTCCTCAGTCCGATGCTATAACCCTCACTCCTCACCTCACTATTTAAAGTTCCGTCCGATTGTTTTCAACTCAAGCTTTGGGAAGTTTTCATTATTTATCCCTGATTTCTGGACTGTCGGCGGCGGGTGTAAAGAATCAGGCTTCCACCCAGCCACAACCTACGGGATCAAGAGCAAATCAAGATTCACTCCCCGCAAGAAATAACAGGGAACCAAATCGCTCCCCTTTCTTTTCCCAGAGACAGAGGCCAAGCGCTTTCTTGGAGGGGGAAGGGAGAGTGCAGGAAATGTCCAGCTCTTTAAAATGCTTTCACAGCAGAGCGAGGAGTGAAGAGAAAGGCTGGAGGGGTGTTTTGAAGGCAAAGCCGGTGGCAGCTCTACTCGCTAGCTGGGGGCAGCTGGGGCTCTCGCCTCCCTTCGGTTCTTACCTTTGTACTCCGAGTCGGACGAGGCGTTGCTGCTACTTTTGTCCATTTTCTCTCGAAAGTCCTCCCCGGGTTTGGCAGGGATTCGCCCCGCCGGCTCCTGGCCGCTCTGTCCATTGGTGCTGGAGTAAGGCGCGCAGGCTGCCAGGGGCTTGCAATCGGCTAGGATGTCCCTGATTAGGAAAGACGAGGTCACTGTTCTGGATTGGGAAGGAGCCGAGCCCTGCCCCGGCTGGAGGTGAGATTCCAAGCCCACGGCCACCCCTTGCCGGGGGGCCACCGCTTCCAGGCAGTCCTTCCCCGGCGAATGGGGAGACGGGCAGCCGCTGCTGACTTCAGAACCGGGGCTTAGTTCCAGGGGGGACCTGCAATCCCCCATCAGAGGGTCTCCTTTGGGCATCGCCGGGCTCCCCGCTCGGTGGGACAGGATGGAGTCGATCCCAAAGCCGTTGGAGCCTTCCATGGCCAGGTTCGTCCCCCAGCCCCAGCCGTTCGCTCACACCCGGCACCTTCAGGCGGACATAGGCTGGCAGTCCGGACCTGGCGGGGGAGAGTGGGGCTGGGGCAAGGCAAAGTTCAGCCTGGGATCCAGGGGGCCGGTTGAGCAACAATCCCCGGTGGCGCCGTGCATTAAATCCAAGGCTCAGCGCTCCTGCTTCAGCATCCCAGCCAGCTGCGTTCAGGGGGAGAGACAGACAGACAGACAGACAGACAGAAAGAGGAAAAGGATTAAAAAGTCAAAGTTTGCTTGGGGGACCCCCCCGGTCGATTTAATCCTAACTCCACCCCCCATACATCTATCAGCTCTGAACTCCAGCGCCCGCAGGTTGGATGGGGAGAAGGGGGGAAATCGATCTAACGCGGTTTTCAGCGCCGTAACTAGTTAATGATTCAAAAATCAATAGGGGGGGAAGGGAAGGGGGGAGGGGGCGCCCTGCCAGCACCTCGGCCCGATCCTGCTTTGGAGATCAATAACCAGGCTGGTCCAACGACGCAAGGCTGGATGGAGATTTCAGCACCTCTGAAAGCGCCTGGCTGCGCGGCTGGGAGCGGCTGCACCCATGGTGTCGAAGCGGTTGGGTCGCCCTCCTGCAGACGGACGGGGCGGTCTGAGCGCGGCTCGGTTTCAGCACCTTGGACAGAGGCACCGGCAGGCTGGACCCGCCGGCTCCGCTAGTGACACGTTCCCCTTTAAAAAAAATGAACTCGTGGCACTTAAGTTTGGGTTTCTTCTTCTGCTTCTTTTTTTAAGGGGTCAGGGCCACGTGTCTGAGCATCCGCCCTTCTCATTGGCTGCGGTGCTTTTTGGGTGATGTCACACACTGACTGAGAAACCTGATCTCCTTTCAGTTTGATTAAAAGAGACACTGAATTAATTACAGCCCAGATCCAACTGTTTACAGGCAATTTCTACCCTGTTTGCTTTCATTACGCCGCTGATGAAGCTCCAAATGGGGTTATTACCAATAGGGGGTAGGCGTGGGGTGAAGTGTGGGGGGTTGTGGTTTTTGTTTTTCTTTAACTTTTGCTTTTTCCACAATTAGCTGAATCATTAGTTCCCCTCACGCTGAGAAAGCTTTTCTGCTTGTTTAAAAACAAAAAAAAACCCGGAAGAATGATTTAAATGTGCTCTAAATGCTGAAGACAAGACAGGAAGAAGAAGAATCCCTCCCCTTCCCATTTAAACGGCTTTTAACAAGGACGAAGTTTTAATGTTCTAGTGATTTATTTGCAGATTTCTCAGACCCTCTTTCCTTCAAACCGATTTTCATTTTTTGTTTAAATTCTTTGCTCCGTTGCCGGGCTCTGTCTAGCGAAATGTTTATTTGCTTTTGATGGTTGTTTTTAAAAAATAAGCTAGCGCTGAAGGTTGAAAAGTTAGAAATACCACAACAGTCATAGACCCGTACATCGAGCAAAGGGCAGTATATCGAGCTACAGGGCAGACAGAGGAGATAATAATAAAGTAGGAAACAGATCCAGAGCAGGATTATCTAGCTTTTAATGAGACACGTACCCGATCCATCTGGGAGGAAGAAATAACATACAAAGGAGGCAGCAAAGAATCCTGTGGCACCTTATAGACTAACAGACGTTTTGGAGCATGAGCTTTCGTGGGTGAATACCCACTTCGTCGGATGTATTCACCCACGAAAGCTCATGCTCCAAAAGGTCTGTTAGTCTACAAGGTGCCACAGGATTCTTTGCTGCTTTTACAGATCCAGACTAATACGGCTACCCCTCTGATACTTGATGCAAAGGCAGGTTTATCCTACTAGGAAGTAAATGTAACAATCGATAGAATCGCCCTCGCTTGTGTATGTGGTTCTCATCCCTGTCCATGCTAAAGGATTTGCTAAAGGATTTGGCCGGATTGGCTTTTCCTGCCCGCCTAAACCCTTCCACAGAAACCCGCGTTGAACACCTAGAAATGACCTCCACGCCCGAGCGCTACCCAGCGCTCACTCTTTCCTCTCCCGAGTTTTCAGTTCAGGGAAGGCGAAGAAGCTGCTGCATCTCAGCCTCTCAAACGTCCAGCAATGCAGATGAAATAAAGGGATCGGGGGGCGGGATGCATTTAGGTGAGAACCCTGAGTGGGCTCCCTCCACCCCTTTTCTGAAACCACTTCCCTTCCTATTTCCCCAAGAGAAACGAACGGTTTTTTTTCTTAGATTTTGGAGCTCTTTAAAAAAAACAAACTCTCTGGATTCCCGAAGATTTGTAAATCGCGCTCTCTTCTTTAAGGGGCTAAGGATACCAACCGGAACGGAGTTTGTGATTAATTCAAGTTACTCCCTGGCAATGCAACTGGGAGAGCTTCTAAGCCCCTTTACAGGATTTACACCCTTCAAAGGTTTGGAGACAAAGCTGGCTGGCTGGCCATTCACCCAGGTACTTATGTATAGCAGTTCTTGTTCTTTCTGACGGGTCTTTTGCCCCAGCCTCGTATGCTACAGCGAGTTACGAGCCGCCCCTCGCTACCATGGCAGGGAACTGCGGGGATCTGTCTCTACAAAGTTTTGTTCTTTCTAAAAATCTTTTTTTCCCCTCTCTCATTTTTAATTTATTTTCCTCCTCTTCGCCTTTCGCCCTTTCCATCCAGGCGGCTGCTGGCTCTTGTCCCTCTTCCAAAGATCCCCTTGCCCAGCAGCTTGGAAGCGGACAATTGCACCGAGCTTTGGGACTGCAGAAGTTGCGCCTCGTCCCCAGAGAGGCCCGAGCGCGGCTGCCAGCTGTCGCAGAGGGGCAGACCCTGCCAGCACTTCCAGGACTTGCTCTGGAGTTCTGGGTCGGACTTTGAGCCTCGTCCTTCCCCCAGCACACGCTCTCCCCCATGCCCAGTTTAAAGATGTTCCCTCTCCTCCGCTTTCAAGAACAAAACCAAACCAAACAAAATCTAGGGCCGATTCTTAGCGCATTCTTCCCCTGCTGGGAGGCCTTACCCCTTTGAACTGCGCTGTTTAAAGTCGCTTCAGCCCTGATCCCCCCTGACCCGGGTTAGTACTAAGCACACTCCTAATGCTGCGCCTCCCCGCCATCTCTGAAATTGACGCATGCTATGGAATGGTCAGCGAAAACCCAGGCACCTCAGGCCAGCTCCCGAGAGAGGGGAACTGCACCCTTCCTTCCCCCTGGCTGCTATTTCAGGCTGTTTGCATGTGGAGTTCTGCTTTGGGGCTGGCTAACCGCAGCCTTGAGCCTCCACCTTGAAATCGAGATTCCTCTGCCAACAAAGGCCAGGGTTTTAGATACATACATGTTCTCTTTTATTATTGGGTTTTATTCCCCCTCCCCAGTTTCCTCCCTCCCAGCCAGGCTCAGCACACCAGCTTTAGGGGGGACGGGGAACGAAAGCGCTCTCTTGAAGTTAGCGAAGGAAATCTTGCTGTTAATCTGGTTAATTTCTTTCCCCCTCGTTTTTTAACAGAAAGGTTGGATGGTGTTAGTGCTTCCCGCGCAGAGTCCATAAAGAGCCTTGTTTTTAGTGGCACATCATTCCACTAGCATCTTCCTGCCTCTGCTCGGATTTAACCAAAGCCAGGCCACGCTGCAGTCACTCAGCCCAAAGTCCTTACAAAGGTGTGTGTGGCGGGGTTAGGGCGTCATTTGATAAGTTTCAGTTCTAAGTGTACACCTGAAGTTGCCTTGCTGAACCGCCCCTAGATTCATGGGGCTGATCCAAAGCCCAGGAAAAGACTCCAGTTGACTATCAGGCGTCTGGCTCCATCCCACCCCCTTGGATCATTGCGAAAAATCTCTCCGCAGGGGGAGTTTAGAGTTGCTACAAGTTTGGGAATATGCAGGGCCTGGCTCAGCTCCTCATCAAACCCCCGACCCCACCGCTTTCTCCCTGGCGGCTCTAAAGGTGCGTTTTGAGTCGTTTGCCCTTTCAACACGGTGCAGGGCACAAGTTTGGGAAAGTCTCTGCCGGGTTCCACCTGCTCCGAGGAGGCAGGATTTTAAAAGGGAGAAATAAGAACATTGGGAACCAACCGAAGAGGCAGTTTTGTGTATTTTAAAACCGGGTGAAATAGACAGAGGTGGCTCCTAAAAGCTCTTTGCACTTCTGGGAAATCGCTCACGATTAGCTGTGCTAGCGCTTCTCCCCCACTGCACTGGTATCCAGACCCAATAAGTAGCCAGGACTGTAGCCTACCGCAGACAGAATCGGGTTAAGCAGATTGCTTTTGATGTAGTGACCGCGTTAACTGGATCGGGTTTGTTAGAAACATCCTAATCGCCTCGTGGCTTAATTCTTTAGCTGCACCACGCAGCCTCCAGAGCGAACGGAATGAAAACCGACTCGGCCCCTTCCAGGGCTGTGCCATTTTCACTTTCCTCTGAATATTTCCCACTCGCTCAGTTCCCCCTTAGGCAGAGCAGCTCGGGCTCCGGGAGTTCTCCCCAGCACCCAGGCCCAGCAGCCGTTCCGAGGCAGCTTTGGTTTTGCTTCAGGTTGGCTGTCAGGTAATTGTCTTTTCAGATGTGACAGGGCGCATTACAAAGCAGGTCCCCAAGGGAATGATGCTAATAAGAGTAACAACAGACCACTAATTAATACAAAAGATTAATACTCAGTTTAGGGCACGGGGGGGTTAATTATAGGGAAAGTTGTGAAATTGGAGCCCCAAGTTGTCACGTTGTATTTACCAGTAAAATACCAACATTAACATGCTCTGGGAAGGTTCCCAGGTAATGCAAACTCGGAGGCTTTCAAAGTCCATCATAATCTGTCATCTACATTTCATTATTTTGGGGGGGGGAATTACTGCATGTAGATTTATGTTCATCCTTTTCAGAGTTGTTAAACAGAACACCAGGAAAACGAATATTCTGCAGTCCCGCTGGAATGAGGAGAGTTGAGGTTAAACTCTTTGGAGCAGGTTGTATCGGGATTAGATTTCTGTCTGGGTGTGGAACCTCTGCCTTTAACCAGTCACTTGATGGTAAATGGTACTGGCTGTGAATAAGTTCTGTGGGGCAGGGACTGTCTTTTGGTTCTGCGTTTGTCTAGTACCAATCACAATGGGATCCTGGTCCGTTGCTAGATCTGCTGGGTGCCACATCATTAATAAATACATGAATATAACTAATACATTAATATACATAAAGAACGAATGTTATGTTATGCCAGATTGAGTCGCCCAAAGATTTGAACACATGCCTCGCTTTGCCCATGTGACTAGTCCTATTGACTTCAATTAAGTATTAATTAATTAGGATTTTGACTTCAGTGAAACTAATCAATGCAGGCCTGTGTTTAAGTTTTTGTAGGATCTAGACTTTCCACTGGCTCTACCTTCAGGCTGAATCTGGCACTGGGAAAGCCAATGCTGTGAAATATATTTAGAAGAACTGAACACTGGATGGAAGAATAATATAATATAACATACTTTGCCCATCATATTCCTCTCCCATCTGAGGATCTCAAAGCACTTTCCAAGCAATGAGTGTGGTACTCAACCCTCCCTTTGTGAGTTAGGTGGACTTCAGTAAGATTTGCCATATAGAAAGGTAGTTGACCATGTAATCCCATGAAGTACTGAGCACCTCTTACTGAACTGCCTTCATTTCCCACTGACATCAGCAGATGTTGAGATTACACAGAATTTTGCAGGCCTGGGTCCTAAATGATTTATTCAAGGTCTCACTGCTAGTTAGTGGAAAATCCAGGACTAGAACCCCAGTCAGTAGACTTCTAGGCCTGTGATTTGACCACACACTGTATTTATTATATTCTAGTTTGCTTGGACTTTGTTATATCAATTGCACTGGAAACAGAGGATCTCTATTTATCCATAGCCACAGCAACAACCTGTGCAGTAGAAGCAACACAAGCTTCCCCGCTGCTCCATCAACATAGAATCATAGAATCATAGACCTGGAAGGGACCTTGAGAAATCATCAAGACTAAACAAGCCCAGTGTTTTTTTCAAATCTTTCCTCATAGATCAATTTTCTAAATATTTGATTATGTTTGTTGCTTTCCTCTGGACTTTCTCCAGTTTGTCCATGTCTTTTCTAAGGTGTGATTCCCCAGAATGGGACACAGTTCTTCAGTAGAGGCCTCACCAGTACCACATAAAGCAGGACAATTACCTCTCATGTCTGACATATGACACTCCTGTAAATAGAGCCCCAGAATGACTTTAGCCTTTTTCGCAGCTGCATCACATGGTTGATGCATATTCAATTTTGTATTTGAATCCTGTCCTCTAAAGTGCTTGTAGCCCCTCCTAGCTTGGTGTTATCTGCAAATTTTATAAGCGTCCGCTCCACTCCAGTATCCAACTCGTGAATGAAAATAGCGAACAGCACCAGGAGTTACCCTGTGTGACCCCCCCCATCTGGTCTCCCAGTTTGACAGCAAACCACTGATAACTATGCTTGCAGTTTGATCTTTCAACCAGTTGTGCACCCACCTTATATTAATTTTATCTAGACCACATTTCCCTAGTTTGTCACGTGGGACTGCATCAAAAGCCTTACTAAAATCAAGCTATAACACTTTTATGACTTCCTCCTGATCATAAATACGGCCAGTAATTTTTTCAAAGAGGAAATTAGGTTGGTTTGGCGTGATTTGTTCTTGACAAATCCATGCTGGCTTTTCCTTATAACCCTATTATCCTCCAGGCGCTTAGAACCTGTCTCAAACCTGAGCAAAGGGCCCCATTCTAGGGGAGAGGAAGTCAAGTGGTTCAGTTTCCATGGCCCATTTGCTCATTGGTCTTTCTGTTAATAATGTCAGGAGGTCACTATTGCATTCCTTGCACACACTAGATGCTCACTGATTGCATCAGGAGTTTTGTCTGCCTTTAGCGCGCGAGGTTGGGTCTCCAGTGTCAAATGCACAGGTTTCTTTTGTGATGTACACACTTGTCCAGGAGCAAGTGGAACAAGCCCCATCAGCTCCTTTCACAGCATGCCACCGTGCAGCCAGCAGCAACTCTGGGACACCACTCTTCTGGGATGGTGCAGGACTACTGATCGAGAAATTAAAGGCTGTGTATTCTATTACCAAGCCCCAGGCACTACGGCCCTCAAAGGTATTTTGGTACCTAGCTCACATGGAGTTACCTTTGAGGATCTGGGCCTAAATCCTTTAGTTAATGAGTATCTTATTAAAGATTTTAGAGCCTGATCCTGTGAGGTGCTGCGTGTCCTCCAACTCCCATTGGCTGAAGCAAGAGTTGGGGGCACCCAACACCTTTGCAGGATCTGGTCCTTATGATAGGCTTGTTGTCCAGTGATTTTATACAACACAAGCATAGCTGCTGTTAAAACCCATATTCCTGAGGCATTTCTGTTCATAAAACACCTGGAGTGTACTACACAACCACAAAACCCCACTGAGTTTGAACCGTGCCTCCTGCAGTGTCCTTGTATGCTTATGCCACACACCCAGGGCCACCGCTAGGAGTTGTGATGCCTTGTGACAAACTGACAAACATCCACTCCTTCCTCCAAAGCAAGCTCCTCCTTATCGGTTAGAGCCACGTCCTCAGAGGCACAGGGCATCTAAAACTCCCATGGGCGTTGTAAGTGTTCATCTGTTCTGAGGATTTAGCTCTTACTGCCCTGGAGGTGACTGCCTGTCCTGTTTACATTGGAGAACCAGCCCTCATGCTCCCGAGCGTGTGTGACCTGGCAAAGAGAGCCCCTAAATCAGGGCAGAGGGTGTGAACTGTAAATGATCTCAGTCAGTTAGAGTGGATGCATGCAGATATTTAAGGCAAGGAGATTTCAGGTCAGTCTGGGTACAGTTATAAATGGAAGCAATACTTTTTTTTTTTTTAATTAGCACCTATTTCTTGTATAACTCTTGCCACAAAAAGTCTTTAAACCTCACCTGGAATTATTAAGAGGCTAACCTATAAAAATATCCCGGTAGACTCTATTATGCTAAATTCATAGTTATATGTTGACATGTAAACTGTGCATTGACTGCAAGGGGCATATAGTTCCAGCAGACGAGGGAATGCAGCAGGGTTGATGTGCTGTACTCAGGATATTCTGAGAACTAAATGAAGATCTTATTAGCTAGTAGGAAGGCTGCAGAGCACAGATAGAAGGGAAGAGCGGGAGAGGGGGTTCTGGGATGATGATAACATGGGAAAGGGGAATCAGAGTTAACCTGCAGCTTTGTGCTTTCAGAAATCATTAACTAGGAGGTGTTCACAAAGAGGGCCTAGCCATGGGGAACCTGCAAGAGCATCAAAATCTTAGAGTTACCAGTGGGTGTCACTGCAGGACAAGCAGCATCCTGTAAAGAAGGGCTGGGGAAGGGGTGGGGGAAGAAAGTGGATCTGAAAAACAGGATGCAGACCTGGAAATACCATATGAATAGGTGATACACCTGCATATTCTGTTACCCGTCCCACTATTTGTGCAGTGCCAAGGTTCCCTTTGCAACAAGTTAACAGATAAATAAAACAGCTTTTAGAACTAGCTGACACAGCACTTTGCATCATGATGCACAGATGAGCGGACCCTAATTTTTTTCTTCTTAGTGAATTTGGTGCTAGGTGGGTGGCAGCAGCAGCGTAGGTATCTCCTGCCAATGTGCCACAACTTGCAGTGTGAATGGAGTTCAGGCTCCACGGCCCGTTCAGTCCTTGGTCTCTCTGCAACAACTGCCAATAAAGGCATAAGGGTGGGAATTGGTTCAAACCGAAGTGATGTGGATGTGTGTCCAGTAGGACCTGGAGTGAGGTGCACCAACTTCCTTTTGAGCAGGCCACCAGATTGCAGCAACTTTCCCCCCTTGGATTCAACCTGGCAATCTAGAGGTAAAGCACTCCACAATCCATTACTCATCCCCTGAGCCAGCCAGGCCCCTTTAACACTCTTTTATTTGACTCCACCATTACTTCTTCTTACCCTCATATTCTGTGTTTGGCATCTGATATCCACTACTGTAACAAGCTCAGTATTCCAGCTGGTAGGGACCCATAGTATATATAGCATAGTAGGGAGAGGTAGCTAAATCCCTTTCTTTTCACAATTTCATATGGCACAGCCTTGCAAGGTGTGGAGATTGCCTAAACCCTATTAACTTCTAGAGGAGTTGAGGGCACTCAGCATGTGCGATCAGACCCCTGGAGCTTAGTTCTAATCTCCTTTTCACCACACTGACTTTCTGTAAGCCCACAGCACTCAAAAAACATTCCTTATACCCATAGAAAGTTTTTTTCAGCCCTGCTCTAATGAAGCCCTTCTGGGGAGAAAGATGTTATTACCATGGTCCTTTCCCCTTTCACCCAGACTTCCAAGGAGCTGACAGGTCACTTTACATGGCCAGGGAGGTTGTTTTCCTGTTGTTGAATGGCAGGTTGTGTATGAACTTAATCATAGTGTATAGATGAGAGCCTGTTGCTAGGGTTTATTAGATGCACAGTTGCTTGGCTCCAGGATTCAGGTTATAAGCCAAGTCACCTTTTAGCCAAACAAGACATTTAAGGCCCAGCCTTCCTCCTCCCCAGTCTGATGTGAAAGGTCTCTTGTTACACCAACTTCTCTCAGCACATCACATCTTACTATTAGTCACCCAGTTACTTCAAATCTGCTCTATTAAGAGACCCACACTAGACAGAGAGAAATATATAGAGCACCAGCTCAGGAACTAGCCTTTTATAGCTCTCTCCAGACTTAGCTGGGCTCAGGTGTGCTCAGGGTGGAGCCGTGAGGCAGACACTCCCTTATATAAATGGGTAGTTAAGCAGCAGCTGTCCCTAGGGGCAGGCCCACTTAGAAATCTCAGACACAACACACCAGGCCTAGCTCGCCCCAGGGAGCTGACAGCCTAATGGAGTCATTGCTCCAAGGTAAGAAAAGTGCTTGTTTTTCCCGGTGTTCAGATCAAAAACATTCACTATTCATGCAGGACTCTGTCCCATTATGCATAGGTTTAAGAGGTCAGGCTGGAAAGCCTGATATTCTTAGGTGGAAGTCCTGGGCTGGGCACCAGTTCTGGAACCATCCGTTTAATCTCTTGGCTGTCTTCATGCCCACCCAGCTCTCTATTAGAATTGTACACGGGGCTCAATGCTGTGAGGCTAAAACACTTGCATGATTGTGAGGTGCTAAGGAGCTACAATGATAGGACCTAGTTTGATAGGGCCACTCAGTGAGAAAAGAATGATGCAAACAGAGTTTAAAACATTGTATTTAAATATATCTGGTACAAGGTGAGATGTTAATAGAGCTGAGAAGCAGAAAACACAGGAGTAATTCACTATGCAGGGAACAGTTTTTCAGAAGAGCAATTAAAGTGATCTGACCCATTAGTGAGAGGCACTTTCTTAAGGTGATACATCCCACTGGGAGTGGCCTTTTTTTAACTTGCCAGTGTTAATGCTGCTCTTTAGGGGCAGGTCTGAGTCTTCATATGTGTTTGCACAGTGTCTAGCACAATGGGGCATCTAAGCGTGTTACTGTAATGTGTATGGGAAATAATACTAAGAGTCATTATTCGTACTGAGGTTGGGCGAGCTTGTAAATTCATTTGCCAGCCCTGTGGAAAACAGACGGGCCTGATTGCTACAAAGAGCCAAGAGTTAATCAAATACAAATGTCGTCATTGTCTGGCTCCATGTAAAGAGTTACTTTGCACTGAAGCCCCAGTTCAGCAAAGTATTTAAGCATATATTTAAGTCCCACTGAAGTTAATACACCATTAAGTGCTTTTCTGAGGTTGGGCCCACCGGAGGATTTATTTATCAATTGGAATATATTGAAAAAATTATATAAATGATAAGATATAAATCAGGGAATGTTACTCCTGTCTAATGGATTCTGAAGGAAAGAAGCGCTATCTTTAGCATAGTCATGCTATGTAATCAAGCTGGTAAGAGTGGCTTTGTGCTACTGTTTTGAATCCCAGGGAGAAATGCACTGTAGCATTACTAACCTGACCACAGTAATGGATCTTTTTTCCTGTTTGCCAAAAGCTGAGAATGGGTGACAGGGGATGGATCACTTGATGATTCCCTGTTCTGTTCATTCCTCCTGGGGCACCTGGCATTGGCCTCTGTCAGAAGACAGGCTACTGGGCTAGATGGACTTTTGATCTGACCCAGTAGGTCCATTCTTATGTTCTTATTTGATAAGATAAGATTGGTTAAAATGCTTGCGTACGCTCCTAGTGAAGAAATGTATATGGAAGCCAGAAACTGATAAATGTTCTGATTTATTCAGTTACATCAACATGAATGTAGTCTTTCTAAACTTGAAAAAATAATTGTACACTAGAATAAAAATCTATCTTATATTGCTAACATAGTATTCTAACATATTACATTGTTCACTAATTGACTTCTGTGGAGCTTTCAGGCGGCTGTATATATGCCCTGGGCAAGGAGACCACATCTCACAGGTATTTCTGAGCGGTAGACACTGAACGCCTTTTTATGAGCGTCATGGTCTGGAAAGGTACTGAGATGAGGACCAACCTACAATGAAAGAAACAGATATATGATTGGTTACAGCGAGCAGAAATTCAAAGAGAAGAAACTTGTAATATGAATTGGAAACAGATTACAGTTTAGTTCATTGGCTTCAGTCTTTTTCAGAACATTATTCCACACTCTAAAGAAAGTTGCATCTGAAGAAGTGAGTTTTTTACCCACAAAAGCTTATGCTCAAATAAATCTGTTAGTCTTTAAGGTGCCACCAGACTCCTCATTCTTTTTACTCTAAAGAAAGTCAGTTAACAATTTTAAAATTAAGACTAACTCTCTGGTTGGCTGATGAGTATTTAATCATGGAGATAATCTTGTTAACATTCCAGAAACAAGTCCTACAACCTCGTTACAACAAATCACTCATTTAAGCTGACATTTTCAAATGCCCCTGGCTAAAGGTTGGCACCTATGTAAGCATTCCACTCCTCACACTGAAGACAAGAGGAAATACTGTTGTTATGGTAGCACCTAGAAGATTCAGTCAGGATCAGACCCTCCTTGTGCTAGGTCTGTACAAACATACTTAAGAGACAGCTGTTGCCATGAAGAGGTTACAGCCTAAACAGGCCAGAAGACACAGCGTGGGGGAAAGGGATGGAACATATAAGAAGAGTGATCAGGGTGATAGCTGGCAGATGACTTATTAGTTCCCATGACTTTTTTGAGAGTGTTGGTGGTGTGTGTACCTGTACATACGCAGCAAATATATACAATGTTGATGCATGTATGGGGTGTATGAGATTGCCTATTTAGATTGTAAATCCTTCTGGGCAGAGACTAAGGCAGACAAAGGGTGGGTTTAGATTATCAGCAACTCTGAAAATAAGCCATTTAAGTGCTTTCGTATGGATTTAAGTGCCTAAGTGTAGACACTCCAATTTGAAAAATTTGGCTATAATAAGTGTCTCAGCATCACAGTTGTAACACAATAAATCTCTCTATGAGAAGAAAATGTGTCTGAGAGAAGAGATATCCAAGAAGTTAATGTGTTTTCTCTTAAAATATTTGATCATTTTTTCAGTTTCTGTCAAGAGTCGGAGCTTGGAATTCTCAAATGTGTTTATTGTTGGGCTAATTCTACTCCTTTTGAAAACGAGGAGAGTTTTCCCACTGACTTGAATTGAAGTAGAATTGAACTAGGGCTGTGTGCTTTTTGAAAATTCCACTCAGATACTTTAGGGACAAAGACATCACTTGAATATACTTATTTCACATACAATGGTATTAATTTTCCATTACTGTGTGAAACTGGATGGAAGTGCTACATTTTGCAACAGTTCTAGTTTATATAGAAATACTTGTTGTATTTCTCTACCATCGCACTTCAAGTCCAGAAGCTCAGACTCCTGACTTGACTTCCTCCACTCCAGCTCCTCATTCCCTAGCTGAAGTCATGATATAATTTGTGACGTTGGCATTGCATGCTGTGAGAACGACTACCACTAGCAGAACACAGAAGCAGGGGAATGTATGAGGGTGGGCAGGAATCCCTCTTTTCATGCAGGATCCTTTGTTCATAAATAGAAAGATGACAGAAGAGAAATAAAGTGTTATTTAAGCAGATTTGTTCCTAGGTTTGTAAGGATCTCCTACAAGTGAACAGCAGTGCTCAGGTGTCCTGTGTCTAAACTACAATAGAAGTGGATGCATTCTATTAGCGTTACCCAGTGTAAATGCTGCTTCTGGTTGAATGTGACTAGTCCTAGATTCAAAATTCCTACATTAACTTCCTGGCACAGGCTGGCACCCTAAACTTGGAGGGCTACTTTTCACAGGGGTAATAGTTCAAGCGCAGCAGCTTCCAGAGCATCTGAACGTGTTGCAGTTAGGTGGACTTGGAACTAACCCTCCTGACCTATAACACATCAACTCCTGGTTGCGTTTGAGGCCCTAATGAGAGAGGCTGACTCACCCGGGAACTTTGCACCCTAACAGCACCCAAATGTAGGAACAATGGGCAATGAGAAGAGGGAGAGCCCTCCACAAACTTATGAACAGCCTAAGGCGTCTGACCTCAGCATGAGTAAGTGGGGAAGCACTAGGTGTAAGTTAAAGCAAAATTTGCCCCTAAAAATGAGAAGTCCTCTGATAACAAGGGTCATTTGAGAAGTATGGATTAGTCCCAGGGCAGTAATTATAGTCAAGACTGGGATGGCTTTATGTCAGAGGTCATGATATGACAGAGGCTGGTACAAGAAGTCAATGCTAAACTGGTGAATCCTAATCTCTGGCTGTTCCACTTCTAATTCTCATTTTAAATGATGGACCAAATAACATTTTCTCTAGAGAACTCTGATAATCTAAACCATTATTCTGATGGCGTTTGAACTGTAGTACCGAAGTCTCACATCTGATACACAAATTGAAGCAGGCCATGTGAGCGGGTGCTAATGTACAAAGTGCTTTTTTAAATGTCATATGTTGTAGGGTTTTATAGTTGTAATTACTTTCAACTCAGCTCATTAAAAGCAACTTTTAACTGAAGCCATATTTTAATGTCAGATCACACCAAGAATCTATACAAGCCTTTTGCAGCTGGATTGTATTTAACATCTGACCTCACAGCCAAGAATTACAGGGGAAAACCCTTATTATGGAAAATCAGAGATGCATGTTTGTGGGTTACTTCCACATACATTTCTCAATTACACAAAGTCCTTTCAGTTGAGAAGGGAGAAAAATATAAAGAATCCCCTACCGAGCATTAGCATTGTTGTGGAAAAGTCATTGCAAGTAAAGGCCGATCTATTTTTTTAATGGAGGGTGGATAAACAGTACAAAAGACACAAAAAGAGAATAAACACTGAGTGAGGGCCTGATCCTCAGCTGGTGAAAATTGGCAGAGCTCCACTGGTGTCAATGGAGTAACTCTGAGGATCTGCCCTGAGACTTTTATTTTACTCCAAGTATATAGGAACTAAATTTGTTTGTTTACTAGACATCTACATTTATATTATCACTTTAGCCCTTTGAATGTATAAAGTGATTAGTAGTATTTATTAATGAACAGGGCTGCAGGGGAGAGTGGCAGAATATTTGATTGACATAACTGGATTACATTATTTGATATGATTTGCTTTTGAGAATGAATCTGTTAAGGGGTGCTAGGTGGGGAATGAATGGGGTCATGGCTTTTCTTGCCTCAGTGAAAGGACTTGCATCCAATTGCAAAGAAATGTAGTTTTACCTGTTCCTTTTGTAAGCTCTATCCCCAACTACACATGTATGGGGAAGTAGCATTTATTCCCTGTATGACTCTTCATTTTAACAGCAAGAATGCCCCCAGACTCCCCCTTGTTTCCCCATCACCCACTTGATTTAATCCCCATAGCAGGTGACAAAACCCTTTTTTAAGCTTCCATTACAGGAAAACAATCTTTACGCCCTTTCCAAAGCATCGCTCATTTACAGGATCCCAACAAAGGCAGGGCCTTTTAAGTTTTCTTAAAAAAAATCTACACAAAATAACACTGTCATATTTATAGATTTATTTCCAGTGGAAAATAACACAATATGGGAGACAAGTATACACGTGCACTCTCACCTATATACACAATATCCCCATGCAGACAAACACAGACACACACACACACATATGGATGCAAATGATTTCCGTGAAGCCATCACTTGTGAAGCTTGACAGAAAATAATGAGAAACACTAAATCTTTTATAAGGTCAACACTCGAGCAGCTGTCAAACAAGAAAAGAATTTAGCGAAAGAGCCGCAAAAACTTCCATCGCCTCATTAAACCCAACAGGGCCTGGGCCTGGCGTGGTGAGGAGACGCCGGGGCGCCTCCGTTTTGTGTCAGTAATTTGTGGCGGAAGAGGAGTGAAGACGAAACAGCCAGCGCCGAAGGGGTCTAGGGGGAGGCTGGGGAATCGTTAGCACGCCAGGAGCGGCCTTGGTTCCTAATTGGAAGCATTGGGCATTATCAACGGAGGATTTGCCTCAGCTCCCTGACAGCTATCTGGGCCTGGAATGATAGCCCACTTGTCAGTGTAAAAGACCATTAAAAACAAACCATTTTGATTTAATTGGAGGCGGTGCACTGGGAGCCCAGGTGAGGAGCCTCATCAGCTGATGCTGGCTGCTGATGCCTTTTTCCCCCTGTATTGATGGTTACCCCCCGCCCCAGCACCTCCCTTTCAAAAACTGTCTGAGAAAGAGAGAGAGATACTGAAAGATCCTGCACAGTCACATTGAGAGCTGCTTTCAGTAGGGTTGTCAACAAATGCCATGACAAGTTACAGAGCAGGAGATATTTTTAAAGCAGATGTTATTCTGTCCACAGCTGAACCAGAGTCTGAGGGTTTTGCATCTGGATTATTAGGGTTATAAATACTGTGGCTGTTACTGTAGGTAGAGTGGTTAGCAAGTTAAATAAATGGAGGATTATTTCCCTCCTCACACTCCACGTTTTCTTTTCTAATTAAAAGGAAAATAAAGAGATTAAAAGACACAATGGCGTGTGTGTTTGGGGGGAATAATTCTTATTTTGGTTCAAAAACACGAAGATATTCAAAAGTGACTAGTGATTTTTTTGTTTGTCTTGAGACACTTTAAAGGGGGCTGATTGGCAGAATGCAGGTGCTTGGCACTTTCTGAAAATTAGGGCCCTTTAAGATGTCTTAAGTTGAGCACCAACAGTTACTTGGCCTCGGGAGGGTACAGGGCAATTCATTTGTGGACCCCTACACATTTTCAAATGGAGGCATGGACCCCTTTGGATATCTTAGACACAGTCTGCGGACCCCAGAGGTCTGTGGGCCAAAGATCGAAAACCATTCCTCTAGAGGAAGTCACCCATTTGTAACTTCATCCAGCTCACCTTGACAAACGATCCTACTGGATTCAGATAACTTTTACGTTGGCTGTCAGAGCATCCTGGGGAGTTAGCATGCGTGAGGCCTTGGGCTTAACTGAGAGCCTATTCTCTGGACCCACAAACCTGTTGGTAAATGTGTCCTGTGTTGAAGGTAGAAAGGAACCCATGGTATGAAATGTCAGGTGATTTTAAAAAGCATTTGCATGTGCTTAGTTCATAGTGAAAGTAGTGATGGAGGTACCCTGCAGTGCATGCTGGGGACACGATTTGTATTACATTTGCAAAAAGATGTTGAAAGCAAACTGGTCTGAGTCCATTTGTTCATGGATAAGTGTCCCCAGCACGAGAAACACCAGCAGAACAGGCACCAGCTGCCAACCCTTGCTGGTAGCCAATGAAGGGGACAAGTCTTTGAATGAACATGGATACTGAGCTTGCCCTCTCAGCCCTGGACGTGTTAGTATAGGGAAGATTACACACTGCCTGTGCTCTACCTTATCCTATGGACACTTTGAGGCCTTCAGTCTCCAGGCTGTCAACCTGGGATCTTCCAGCACTAAAATCACTCAATTTATTTTAACAAAATGTGGAGTAAAAGCAATTTAAAACATAGACTTTTTTTCCCCCCTCCATCAAAAACAAGAGCTGGTCTGAGCTGCAAAGTTCAGTGTTTATGTCTGGATCTCAGATTTTTGGCTTGGTTCATTGAAGGTACAGTGGAAGTAGGCCAGTTGCAAATCAGCTTCCAAATGGGTCTGAGGTATTTGGGTTTAGGTTTCGGATTGGGCCTCTCTGATCAGAAGGTAATCCCTTTTAACAGAGAACTTCCGGACCTGATCCGGCTTTCCCTTACATCAGTGTCAATCAGGAGAAGTGGAAGGAGTTGGAAGAGCAGCGGAGAAGGAAAAGCACTGAGGGCCATCAGAGCACGGGGAAGGAAGGATAAACTGAGGATTGTTGAAGAGGGCTTAGAGATGCAAGGAGAGAAATTACTAATTACACTGCAGACATGGAAAGGGATACTGGTGAAAATAGGATTACTAAGGTTATTAAATATATGGGAAGGGGAGTACCAGGGCCTCTGATCACAGCTGCCACGCTGAGTGAGGTATCGGCCACCATTATGCAAAAGTGTTAGTGGAACCCAAAGTGATTTTAGTGCTGGTGCCAACACTGGAGACTGAAGTCCTCAGTTTAGCCATAAAACAAGGATTGCACAGGCAGTAGTAAGAATCCTTCATGTTGCCCCAACCCAGCTCTGGAAGGATTACCTCTAAGGGTAAAATGGTAATTCCATTTTCCATAGCCCATTCAATCTTTGGGCCTGTGCTGAGATTATCTGCCCTAGGTTTTTATATAGCGTCTATCACCATGGCATCTAAATTGCTTACAAGGTGCCAATTAAGGGCCATAGTGGTATTTGATACAGAGCTCTGTCCACTAGGAATTGGACTGAGACCCACCAATTCATTTCACGTATGCCGAAGAACAACCTTCAGATGATATTGACTCTTGGTTAGTCAATATTCTGACCTGAGCTAGATTTCAACTGGCAATTTAGCATGGAAAGCTCTCTTGGCCATTACTCTATTCTCTAAGCATGATCTAGATCTCCAGGATGTGTGAAGTTTTTTGCTGTCCTCCTCAAACTTCTGAAGATAAATGCCATCTCTAAACAGCTAGCCCAGTGAGTATTACATGTAGCCAACACTGGTTATTTAAGCACAGGCTAAGGCTTTTCTGACAAGACAACAATTGCAGGATTACATGAGCTGTGTTTGTCAGTTCAGTTCCTTAGACAGAAATACAGGTGCAGCATAGAAAAACAAACTCTACTCCTTTTTTATTAAACCTCAACTGTTAATTTTTCCAAAGGATCAGGCTGAGAGCAGATATCAGATCTCTGGTGAGAATCAAATTCTGGAGCCCAGAATTTTGCTGCAAAATTTATACAGTGGGGATTCCTTAATTACTTTCACTGGAAATTTACCTGACAGTGCTTTCTCAGGTAATGCAAGGCATATTCAAGGAGAGCTGCTCATCCGTTGACAGTGTCTTTGATTTTGTGCTAGGCTGCAAATTAAGTCTTTTGCCAAGGTATCCTAACACTTGCTTGTCAATTGCTTATCGCTTATTCATATAGTGTATTGAGCGCAGCTTATTTTATCTGTTTGGGAAAGCAGTGCATGTTGACAAATCTTTTGTCCAAAGTTGTTGTGGGATTTCTCTTTTTTCTTTTTCTTTTGTGCCCAAGTAAACAAGAATATTTTCCCTGGAAAGCGAGCCTGCATTCCTATGTGAGTTTAAACTTCTAATGAGTAAAGAGACACTAATGTGTGTCAATGACAGTGTGTAGGTGTGTTTATTCTGACAGGGGCCAATTCTTCTCTTTTATATCAGTGCAATCTGGAGTAACTCCACTCAAGTTGACAGCCATTCTGGATTTATACTAGTACAACTGAGAATAGAAGCTAGTCCAGACTGTCCAATTTTGGATTACTGACATTCTAGCTTATTATTATTATTAAACATCTATGTCTGAGTAGAGGCCCCAATCAGGACTGGCGCTCACTGTGTTTGGTGCTGTACAAATGCTATATTTCAACAGCAGCTTCCTGCTAGAATCAGAACTGACACCTAGGACTAAATTCTGGTTAAACCAATGAGGCAAATTGTGACCTTTAAACAGATAAAGGTTCAGATACATCCATGATTGAGATATGAGGTCAGAAGCCAAGCCAGCCCAGTGCATTGTAGAGAGCTAGTCATCTTTGGCATTATCACTGATTAGATTGCTGTGGGTCAAAATTTACTCCTTTCATAGGGGTTTGGTTTTAGTTGCAAAAGAAATTCAAAATGAAACACAAAAATCAAAGCCAAACCCTTCTCCCCAGTTCTGGCTGCTCCAGGGTTCCTCCCCCAGGACTGCTCAGCCTGCATCCTGGGTCTTCTTTCTAGAAAGCCACTTCCTCCTTCCTTATATCCAGTGAATACCAGGAAAATACAATTCTTTCCAGCAGGATCCTTGCCTGTTAACAAGGTGAGGTTTTAGGCAACCACTGTCAGATAATGCCAGCATGATTAATCAATTCACGTGGTAATATTCAAGGAGGTGAGTCCAATTTATTTAGGTCTCCAAAATTACCTTAACTTCTTTTTTTCTTCCAAAGCTCAAGATTTTCATGATATCTTCATTTTCAAACTATTCCATATAGCAGCAAGGTATTAAAACAATAAAAAAGACTTTGTGAGCAGCCCCTACGGCATAAATGCAGAGATGTCACTGTGTGCTCCTAACGTGGGAGCACAAGGTTCCTTTGTACATGGGGACACACAAGAACTGTATGGTTCTGTTTGCTTTGACTTGCACTTAGTTAGCATTGCAAAGGGTGGACTGGTGCTGAACTTCTTTAAAACTATGAATGTTTGGATCTGGGATTTTGGTTTGGGCCCCAAATGGCCTTCTTATAAATTGAATTACCCGGCTGCTGCACGGCATGTTTGCAAAAAGGGCATTGCTGGAATCCTGACCTTCAGGCCCACAAGGAAAAACATCCCTTATAAAATAATCTGAATTTGGTTGATTTAAAGACATAACAAATTTACGGCCAAATTCTGGGTGGTCATGGGCATATATGTGCTAGCCAGTGAAATAGCTCAGATCACCCCCAGTCCCGGCACTTCTGATAAGTTACAGAAGAACTCTGCACATCCTGTACAATCAGCATTGCAGCGGAGCATAACGGATGCTACCAATGAGTAAGGGAGGTGGTCTGCGTATTTATGCACGTGCCCCTTCTGAGTGGCTGGCCACTGTTTACAATCCCCTGTGCATTTAGTCCCATGTCTAGAAGGGACAGATTGTCTAAAGGGGGCAAGGTGCATTTCTCTGGACTGTACATAACTGGAATTCCCTTGCATTTGCAGCGTATGTATATACTGTATCTACTAATCACACACCAGTTTGTTTTTCCCTGCACTCCCTAGAATGTGGTCCCTCAAGGCTAAGGTCTATCAAGGAGAAATAAAATGGGTCACAGAGAAATTCTTGGACACACGAGAGTGACATTAGCAAAACCGGAACTCAGGAACCGACCTGAAACTGAAACAAATCAACTGAAAAGTGTCCTTTCCCTTCTTTGGGTGGGTGAGTAGAGGCTTCCTGTTGGGATAAACAAGGGGTTAAGTCTAGAGCAACTGCCTGTTGTGTCTCGTAAAAATACCACAGATCAGCAACTTTCACTAATGAGCTGCATCTTGGTGTGTCACTGGCTCCCCACTACCCTGCTATATCAGCGAGCTGGGCAGCGACTGCCACCCTGGGGGACCCAGGAGACAGGAATCAGGGTTAGTCTTCCACAAAGAGCTGTTAAGTAAGAACAAACTGTACAGTGCATGAAAGCTTGTAAATCAAATGGTTAGCTTAATAGCATGTGCCATTATTCTAAAGCAGTGGGGCTGAAACCTAAATCCAGATGAAAATATAGTCAATTTGTCTTTACTTTAGTGACTGAATGACTATGTAATGTCATGGAACCGTGGAGCTGTGGAGAATGGACAGAGGCAATTAGTGGAGAAGAGCAAAGCTCCTTCATTTTTTCCTTCTCCTTCCCTCCCACCAGCACTAGTTTGAGGTCAGGTGAAAATCCTAGGTGGATTCAGTGTAAGGGCTGGTGAAGATCTGTGTGCCCAATTTCTGCAGCTCTCTGCAAGCGACCAGGGCAAAATGTGTAAGAAATTTTCTTCTCATTTTCAAAGGCTAAAAAGAAGAATGTCATTACCGTAGGGTTTATCCTTCCATTACAAGGATGTGGCACTACAGGGCACTCAGCCCTCTCATTTCCCATGGAAATCAATGAGTCATCAGGTCCGATGTTTGTAAAGCACCTGGAAGATGACGTCCAATGACAAAGTCTGATCATTAAGGGAGAGGAAGCTTCACACCACTTGCTCTCCCACTGCCGCTGTTGAATATCCTTCTCTTCTCTGTCCCAGCTTTGCCGCAGGAATAATATCCACCTCCTAGCAGTGCTGAGGCCTGATTAATGCTTGTCACACTCTATGTGAGAGCTAAGTATTAATACAATATTGGTGTCCATTCAGGGTGCCTTCCAGAGGAGGGTCTCAAAACATTTTACAAACATCAGTTTGAACCTTACAACCCTTCCACCCTCCCTCTTCCTCTCACTGAGATGAGAAAGCGTTATTGTCCTCATTTTACAGATGGGGAAACTGAAGCATAGAATTTGCCCAAGTGTCTCAGCAAGGCTGTGGCAGACCTGGAGTGGAACCAGGATCTCCTGCCTTCCAGTTTTGTATCATAGCAATCCTTCTCCTGAATCCCAAATTACCATTCACAGTTAAATAACACAAGACAGTATATTAAGTGCCATGTGTGTTATGGGGCACATTAGACCAAAACATTATGCTCCAAGGCTGAGAACCATTTGCTGCACTGCCATCACCCTCTCTCCTTGCCATTCCCTGGGCTAGTGTGGCTGAGAAGAATACGCCTTACCCGTACGCTTGAGACAGCTGCCATAAACTGGCTTTAAATTCTCCGCCTTCCTTGGGGGAAATGTAGCAGTGGTCAGGAGGTAAAGGAGATTCTTCTGAGTTTCCCCTGGGTAATGCAGAAGCCCCCCAAAACAGAGGGTGGAGTTGGAGAGCCATTATAGTTAAAATCTGACTGTGGGCTGTCTGATTCGTGGAACTTCTCATCTCTGTTGGAGCACCTCCCTGCTCAGCTGGACCTTAGGAACCATGCAGGGCTGGCTTCTGCTCCAGAGGCAGAATTCTGAAGGTGTGCAGGAATGGGGGACAGCGAGACCAGGGTGGGCTGGCTAAGGAACAGTAACAAAGATTGCAGGAGGTGGCGCTTAAAGAGAGTTTCTTGAGAGGAGTAGGAAGCTTGGGAGAAGGGGGCTGGTCCAGGGGAGCTATTAGAGTTTAAACAGTTCTGAGTGCATAGAGTTTCTTGCACTAATTGATAGGATCCAGTCTAGATGCTGCCGCTTAAGCCTTATGAGAAGCTTCTCCTAACCTCTTATGGGTTGGAAATCTAATGAGAACAGACTCTTGAGATTTCCATTGTTTATTAACTGATTTTTTTTAACCCCATCACCGAATCATTGGGACATATTATATAGATTAAAGGTAGCATCATGTTAAACTGCCGACAGTGGACAGCACTATCCACTCCCCTCCCTGTGCCATCATATTCAGTTTTCACTAAGACCGCAGCCAGTTAACCACAACCAAGAAAGTACTTGAGTTAAAAAGATGTCTTGTACCATGCCCAACAAACCCTTAGGTTCAGTGTGGTTCAACTGTGGGACCAGTTCATATTTTAATGGAACTGTTTCACCACCCCTTGCATGAACTTATAACTAAGGGAGATATGTATGAAGGCCAGGGATTGGAAGCCATTGAGTAGAGGTACATGGCCATGGAACTGTCAGCCATAGGACCATGCATCTCCTTTGTTTTATTATCATTGCTATATTAACTAGGTAAATAGTTTCATGGCCACACAATGGAAATATTTAATTTCCCTTTATGCAAACCATGCTCTGAAGCCCTGTTGAGCATTGCCTTTCCCAGCCTAAGTTCTCATATGGACTGGTAGCAAATCACATCTGCAGCTGGGGAGAAGTAACACTTTCCAGATTAATGTAGTAAGGAATAGAAGGATTATGGAATCGATGGGCCTCTATAGAAAACTGGCTATGGCCTGGATCCCACAGATGAAACAGTCCCAGCAGACCAAGGGAAGAGTGAATAGAGAAGAGCTGGGAAAAGAGACTGCATGAGACTGACTGTGTGGGCGATATATAAAAACCCAGATACTCTCACAGACCAAACAAAAGGGGGCGAGTGAAAAAGAAAAACAGAGAGAGACTGAAAAATGAATAGTGATGGAAAGGTCCAGGGTGAGAGGAGCTATAAAGCAAAGGCTTGCCCCAGTTTCTCGTGTGACTTACACAATCTGTTTAACAGCGATCGGTCATGTTCCTTCCCTGACATTAGCTGCAGCAGCAGCTCTGAGCTGACAGGCAGCTGGGATAAATGATTACTGACATATGCTAATAGGACAGACGTAGGCAGGACATAAGAGGCATACATCAAGGTGGTGCAAAACATATTTCCTGGTCGAAACTCTGCAACTTGTTCAAGTAGATTAGCGTCAGGAAGCCATGAATCCTCTTCATTGTTTAAACTGCAGTTTAAATCAACATAGAGGCAAAAAGTACCCCCCCAAATGTTGGCCCATGCTGAGGGGTTCTTTATACTAGTATCTATCAATGCCAGATGTGGTTTTGGCCATGTAAACTCCCCACAGGTTGTGGAAGATCAGTCTTTCAGTTGTTTTCCCCCTTCAGCCTAGCTCCCTTCTTCCCTTTCTTTGTGAAATGCCCCCTGGCTCTGTACTTGCAGTTTCTTTTACACCACAAACAAAGATCCCAGAATTCAAAAAAGCACCCAAGAGTGCAACAGGGTGCACAGATTAATATAGTCCCATGCTAGGACATGAAACCTTAACCTTGTCTCTTACCTGGATCAAATTAGGGAAGTGTCATGTGGTTCTATAAACCTCAGCAGACCCTTCATTCAATCTCAAGAAGACTATTGTCAATCAGACAGTTTAGAGTAATACCAAGAGTGCAGACTTTCTGGAACCTGTAATTCTCAGGGTAACAATACTTCTTGAACCAAATTAACCCAGTGTGATATGAATTATTTATAGAGCAAAGCAACAAAATGGCACGCTTTGTAAATGCCTATTTTCTGTACAGTATTGCATGCTCCTTTCAGGGGTACGTTGGAAGTTCAGATATTAATGAAGAATAAAAGATCAGGCTTGTATTAAGAGCGACTCATAAAAAGATGAGTTTCTAATCTGAAGAAACTGTTGAAAGCATTCACAAGAATTTTGCAAACAAATAGGAACCTCCAGGTTACTCCTTCCTTCAGGCTGTCTCCTCTGAATCTGTCTTCTAGGCCCCTATGCTGCAAACATGCACATTCTTAACTTTAACCATGGGAGTGGTACAACTGACGTCAATGGGGCAAATCACATGCTTAGCTTAAAATTAAATATGTGTGTTTGTAAAACTGGGGCTTTAGATTGAAAGCTCGTCAGGGCAAGGGCTGTCTTCATTGCTTGCTTTGTACAATAATACCAAGCACAGTGTTGTATAGTGTTAAATGGGGTGCACATGTATCTGTGCAGGTGCCAATCATACCTTCTGAAAGTGGGGCATGTGCCAAAGGGAATCCAATTTCACAGGTGGTTGTTGTTTTCTGAGAAGCGTGGTCCGAGTTTCATAGACTTTCCTTTTCTGCAACTAAAGGCAAATAAGATGTGGGAAAAAACCAACTAGGAACAGGCCTACTCGAGTGAATAGATGCCTTCATGGATAAGGTGATCTCCAACATGAAGAAGCAATTTAAACCTCATCCCAACAGAAATATAATTGTGTGAATTAGACATTTCTTGATAAATCATTTTTGGATCGATGGTCTTTAGAGGCAGTCTTTGGGTAAAGGAGATACTCATATTTAATTGATCTGGGTCTTCCTCTCATATTAACTTTTAACTCTAGCTGGCATTTATGCAGAGAACATTTTGCTTAGGAAAACCTCAATGTTCGACAAATGTAATAAGCTGATAAAACTATGCAGAAGCATCATTTCCCTCCTCACGATGATGCAGCCACCTCTGGAGTGAAACAGGGCAGCTGTTCCAAAGAGGAAGGAGAAAATTATCCATATTTAATTGAATTGCAGAAGGATTTTAGATAAGCAGATAATGTAGTTTTGATTCTAGCAGGGCATAAAGGTTAATGGGCCCCTATTCTTGCAATAACGGTTATGGGATTCTTAGTGACCAAAAGTGATCAGGACCTCTATTTTATACTCCATCCCAAAGGGACCGGCATAGAGCCCTATTCTCCATGCTAGAGCAGTGGTTCAATACTGACCCAGGAGAAGAGTCCACCCTGAAGGGTGGGGATTTCTTGATTGTTGCCCATTCAAGTACTATGCTAGCATGACCATGCTTAGCTTGTAGCACCCGATAGACTCATCACACAAAGTGCTACAGGTTTTGTGAACATTTTTGGCTATATGGTGAAACTCGGGATTCTGTATCACCTAAATGCAGTCTAATATTTAGGTTTGCATTCCTTAATACAACAGGAGATACCTACAGATTTCAGGAACTCTTGATAAAATGGAGGGAAACACAATAGTCTCTCTCTTTCTGATTAAAAAGAAAAAATCAGTCATTAATAGACCAGGTAGCAATGTATTTTCCAACATTCCAGACAGTGCAGCCGTAAAATAGCTGCTAATTAAAAACACTGTATTCTTGCACTTCAACTATAAAACATGTTTTGTAATGGCAATAATACCACTGAAATTGGTCATTACCATATTAACTCAACTCTTCCTTGAGCCATTAACTAATAAACCAGTCATTGGCTGCTTTTAAATGTTATTGCAATATTGCTGCATATAATGGTGCTGTGTTTCACACTCAAACTACCACTCTGACTGCTGGAGACAGACAAGCAGTGCCTAGATCAGGGCTGATGCCTTTACTAATTTTAATGCATGTTGGAACGTATGTTAGGATGGTCACTGGTTCCAAGTAACGTGCAGAGAGTCCATTTCTGGGAGTGACGTTATTCTGAGATCTTTCACTGGGACTCCTGGGGTGAAGATAAAATTCCTTGCAGGACTCCTGAACCTCAGAAGACTTTGGACCCAATTGTCATTTACAAAAAGGCCGCTTCACACAGCAGCGGCAAAAAAGAGGCCTTACTGTTACGGACAATCAAGCCCATTCACCTTAATTGATAAGGGTTTTCAATCACAGTGGGAACCTTGGGCTTGATTTTATATGGTATTTAGGCAAGTAAAGATGCCGATTGGTGCCTAGTAGGATTTTCAAAACTGCTTAGGTAGATTAGATTCCTAATTCCTATTGAGTCATTGGGAGTTAGGCGCCAAGGGACTTTTGAAAATCCCATTAAGCATCTATCTGCTTCTCTTGGTGTCTAAATATCTCTAACAATCTGCCCCCCCATCCCTAAAATATATACTCAGTTGTACAGGTCTTGAGATTTGCACTATATAGCTATGGTGGTGTAAGCTGACATAGAACAATACTCTAGATACCTGCCAGCTGAAGCCAAGCTGACTTTAATGGAAAGGAAAAACGAGAAATACAGCCATTTCTGCAGAGGGAAAATGCTTTGCCACAGAAAATGCAGCACTTTAAGATCTTTTTGCTTTGTTTTGATGGTGCTGTTAGCAGCCAGGGAACCAAAGCTTCCTCTTTAAACTTACCATTGATCTTATAGCAACTGACATTTAGGGCATTGCCTTTTGCCCTGAAAAATCCCACAAGTATTTATAAAAATAAAAAGGAGATGTAGGGGGGGCTTGTAGGATGTAGGGGCTCTTGTTCTCCAAATGCCTTGCCCACATGAAGTTGCTCTGTAGGAAGAGTCCAGGCCCAACCATGGAATTGTTTTGAGCTGCTAGGGGCTGAGGCATATCCCTCAAGCCCTACATTTTTAGGGAGTGAGAGTGAAAAAGCCCTGTGCCCTCCAGCCAGTATCATCTCATGAAATGTTTCCAGCTCTGGGGAGGAACAAAGCAGCGGCTTAACAGCGGTCAGCAAAGCTACACAAGTTTATGACAACAAGTGAGGGATACTACATCCGAAGTGCTGTTACCGTTTTTTTCCCCACTTGCTGGGCCATGGCTACTGCCCTCTGTTGCTCCATCCACACCTCTTTGTACCTGTGCTGGAGAAGGTCGAAGAAGGGAGTGGAAGGCCTACAAAACATTCAGAAGATAACATCACAATGGGCCATAGCACCCCCTAGGTACACCCATTCAGTCCCTCTAAAAAGACTTTGATTTATGTCCATAGAGGATGGAAAATGCGACTGGTGAGAATGCTATGGCTATATCATCTCTTTTGGAAACAGGAAAACCTGTTTTGATGAGGGCCCTGCTGCAGAAAGAAACAGTATCATGTACACTCACACAGCACTAAATGCCCCAAGTATAATATTTGCTCAAGGAGGGCTGGTGCAAGGAAGTTTCGCACCCTAGGCGAAACTTCCACCTTGCACCCCTCCCTCCCCAGCCCTGTGGCAGCTCCCTGCCCCCCCTCCACCCTGAGGTGCCCCCCTTGTGGCAGCTCCTCCCCACTCTGAGCCCCCCCACCCCGTGGCAGCTCCCTCCTCCCGGGAGCTGTGCAGCACTTTCCCACCCCAGCTCACCTCTGCTCCATGTCCTCCCTGAGCATGCTGCCTCCGCTCTTATTCTCCTCCCAGGCTTGTGGCGCCAAACAACTGATTGGTGCTGCAAGCCTGGGAGGGAGGAGAAGTGGAGCAGCGACTGCAAGCTCGGGGAGGAACTGCTGCAAAAAAAAAATTGAGGGCACCTCTTTTTGGCACCCCCAAATCTTGGCACCCTAGGCAACCGCCTAGTTCGCCTTAATGGTAACACCAGCCCTGTGCTCAAGATAACCATGCAATTTATAGTGTAAGCTTCCGTAGTGCATTCACCACACTCCGAACACCAAATGTGCCTTTTACTGGGACAGCTTGATCTCCAGCAGTAAAGGTTTCTAGTATGGTGGAAGTATCGCAGCAGCACTTTGCATGACTACTCAGCCAGGGACCCAGCTAAGACTTAGAGACAACACATTCTAGCCTTCTGGACTTGGGGCATCCATTTTGGAAACCAAATAGCTCAGGAGAAAATGATCTAAGGCTGCGCTGAGGCTTCACATCAATATCCGAAAGCTCTGAGCTGTGATTCTGGCCCTGACAAGCCTCCAGAAGTCCTGCCTTTGTCAGTGCGTTCCCATCCAACTGACTGGTAGTTGCCTCTGAATTAACAAGGGGGCACAAAGAGTGAGGTGGTGTGACGAGAGGATCTGAAGTCCATCAGAGCTCCCATGTGTCAAAGAGGCTGAACCAGGCAACAGCAGGGCCGAGCTGAAGGCCTGGCAGACTGAGCCTGGAAGGGGCTTCCAGCTGTAGCGAGACAAAGGGAAGATGCTGATAAACACCTTGCCCATTAAGCAACTTAAATGAGAGTTGAACTGTTGCATCAGAAAAATGACCCATTTGTTCTCAGAGAGGAAGGTCTTCAAAAGCAAAACCAACAGACTCCTCCTCACTGATGATGAAAACAGACATTCAGGCCAAGGTCCCCCAATCTCATCGTTCACTGACCTCGATCCCTGAAATCAGTATACAGAGGAGCCAGAACTCATCACACAAGCTGCACAAAGATTCACAGATTCCAAGGCGAGGAAGGACCACTGTGGTCATCTGGCCTGACCTCCTGTATAAGAGAAGCCATGGGGCTTCCTGTGTTTAATTCCTCTTTGAACTAGCTCAGATCTTTTAGAAAAACCTCCAATCTTGATTTTAAAATTTCTAACAACGGCAAAGCGACCCCACCCCCACCCCATGAATCCAATCACAGGCCTTGCATAGAGTTTCACACCCTGATTCCTAGCATGGTAGGTGCTCTTTAAGGTTTATGTTTTTTTTTGTTTGTTTTGTTTTGTCATCCTCTTTTTTTTTTTAACCTCCTCCCGCCACTTCATACAAAACAACAACAACTATACTGGGGAAGGAAATACAATTAAAACAAAAGAGAGAGAGATTCCGGTACCCCTGGCACTGCAGTTTAGTGATCTTTACAAGTGATGATGGCTGAAGTGGTTGAAGTGGTGTACTGAGGCCTAAGTTTTACACCCGACCCAGACCTAAACTGGATCCAAGCCCACATGAGCCAAGTCCAAAAGAGTCGAGTTGTTTTCTGACCTGACTCTGACTTTTCCCCCGAAACTTAAGTCAGTACAGCTGCCACCTCTGGCCTATGGGGTTGGCCTAGCATTGGCTCCATGCTCTGCTCTTGCCATCCACTGCCCAAGCCTGGCTATGTGTGTTGTGATGTGAGAGGTGCTGTGACTCCTTGGGGCGCACACTCTGCAAGATGGTGTTGGCTGGGAAGAGCAAGGCATAAAGCCGCCCCGGCAACAACTCCATGGGCAGGAGGAGAAGAGCTGACCCGAACCCAACACTTGTAGTTGGGTCCTGTCGGGTTTGGGTTGGGTTGCAGGGCTCTGCTCTGAAGCTCATACAGAATTTTAATTTCTATAGCTACTGACGATAGGCCCTAACTGCAATCAGGGTCCCATTGTGCTAGGCCCTGTACAGACATAAATAAAAGATAGACTCTTCCCCAAACAGCTTAATAGATAAGACAAAACGTGGGAGCAGGGAAGGATTATTATCTCCATTTAACAAAGGAGGAACTAAGGCACAGAGATTAAATGGTCTTGTTCAAGGTCATGTAGGGAGTCTGTAGCAGAGCTGACAACTGAGCCCAGATCTCCTGGTCCCAGTCCAATGCCTTCTCCAAGTGCACCAAATACATCCTGCCTCTTAAAATAAAGTTCTTAAAATTGGCAAATAAATTGGAGAAGCTTTTGGCGGGGGGGGGGGGAGAGGAGGGATGGAGTCTTAATAGTAAAAGTCTGACTTTAATGTCACATTAAAAACTCCTCTCTCGATGTGAGTTCCCAAAGGCTCCAATACACTAGCTGTGTGTGAATGGATACAATGGTGAAATGCTCCAGCCAGGAGACATGTACAGTGCCTGTGTGATGTCAGAGGTAACATGCTCAGCACATAACTCAGCTAAGCCTTGAGGAACAGAAGAATAAAGAGAGTAAAAAGGCATCTGCTTCTCAGCTAGTCTCCTGGCTAACCAAATTGAGCTGACAGTAGCCAGAGAGGCAAGCTGTTAGAATCAGAACTGTGTGTGCGCACGTCCTTCCTTCTTTGTGCCTTTGGTCCGAGGTGGCAGGGCAGGTTTAATTTCAGCAGCCCATGTGAAAGATGGGGACAGCCAAAGCAATAGCAGAAAACTTCCTTACTGAAAATACAGCTCGTTTCCTCAGGGTGAGTTTCATGATGGAGAAATGATCAGAAGTAAACAGGATGAAATTCAAAAAGGACAAATGCAAAGTACTTCACTTAACAAGGAACAATCAGTTGCCCACATACAAAATGGGAAATGACTGCCTAGGAAGGAGCACTGCGGAAAGGGATCTGGGGATCATAGTGGATTACAAGTTAAATATGAGTCAACAGTATAACGCTGTTGCAAAAAAAGCAAACATCATTCTGGGATGTATTAGCAGAAGTGTCGTAAGCAAGACACGAGAAGTAATTCTTCCGCTCTACTCCACGCTGATTAGGCCTCAACTGGAGTATTATGTCGAGTTTTGGGTGCCATATTTCAGGAAAGATGTGTACTGATTGGAAGTCCAGAGAAGAGCATCAAAAATTATTAAAGGTCTAGAAAACATAATGTATGAGGGAAGATTGAAAAAATTGGGTTTGTTTAATCTGGAGAAGAGAAGACTGAGAGGGGACATAACAGTTTACAAGGTGGTTGCAAGGAGGAGGGAGAAAATTTTTATTTAACCTCTGAGTATAGGACAAGAAGCAATTGGCTTAAATTGCAGTAAGGACGGATTAGGTTGGACATTAGGAAAAACTTCCGAGCTGTCAGGGTGGTTAAGCACTGGAATAGATTGCCCAGGGAGATTGTGGAATCTCCATGATTGGAGTTTTGTTTTTTTTTTAAGAGCAGGTTAGATAAACATCTGTCAAGGACGGTCTAGATAATTTTAGTCCTGCCTTGAGTGCAGGACTAGATGACTTCTTAAAGTCCCTTCCAGTTCTATGATTCCATGATGGTTTTTCCAGCAGCAAATGTTAAACTATAAAAACCCTAAATGATGAGTAAGTGAAGGGATCTCAATCTTAATATTTTTATAAATTCTCCCCCCCACACACGCTTCCAGTGAGGAATTCTTCCATTGCAGCAGTAGCAGCCTATTACAATATGTAGCTACCAGACACCTCGCTCTGCCTACGCCTGTAGCACAGCCTTAGTTGCCACTGCTGCAACAGGAATGCTCTCTCTTCCCTGCTTGTCCATGCCAACTGCTAGGTGGCATTAACAGCAAGAAACTACCACCACTGGCTAGCAATCAGGGCTACTACTGCATCCTCCTGCACCAGGAGATTGTCTTCTGTGGAGACAGCATGTCCTCTGGTCCATAAAACCACTCCCTTCTTGTGCTTCTAAACTTCCAGCAGGACTTGGTCTGAAATCAATAGCAACCAGCTTTTAAATGCCATTTGTGCTTGGAGAATCTTTTAATAGTGCAGAAGGATGCCAGCAGTGCATATGCAAATAGTAACTCTTCTGTTTCGGTTTCCTTCACCCCTGCAGTGACTTTTATTACTTAATTATTGCACGCCACATGCTTCAGAACAGTCTAATCTATGGTCGTGTTTTCTAATGATACTGGCTGCCCAATCTAGCAATATGCACCCCCAGAGGCCATTTGTATGGGCAAAGACATCTTTCTACAAATCTACCATTTCATAGATCACATGCTGCCGGGGTCAGGCTTTTCAAGCATTTGCTTACAAACCAGCTGCTGACTCTAACCATTTACCAGCTGGCTAGCAAGGGGACACCATGACACAAAAGATTACACTGACTTGTCCCTTGGTTTCCTTTGCTCCCTCTCATTTGAATCTACATTCTGATCAGGGTGCTTGGCAAATTAGAGACTAAAATAATTTACTAAAAGAAAATGCAAAACTGAGGTCTCATTGTGTGAAGTGCTGAGCACCCTTTATCCACAGAGAGGGCCTCCGGGAGAAAACTAGGGCAACTCTTAAGCAGGTAACTTAAGTTAGACAGCCTGGGTTAGTAACTCAGTCTATCTGGGTACATTTGTTTAGTCTTGGCAAAGACACAGTACAAAGCCACACACGTTAACTTGTTTGCTGCTTGGCTGATCACTCTTTATTTACTGTTCGGATGGTATAGTGCAAGCCACTGTCCCACTGATGCGGTGCTCACATATTGTGTCATCAGAAAGCTGCTACTACAGTACCCTCCAGTATGCCAAAAGGAACAGAAAGCATCACTGATCACATTGGCTTGCAGTGTGAAGAAAGATACATTTGGAACATAGAAATGATCAAACTGAGGACAGAGCAATGACCCATCTAATCCACTCCCACTGGTGTGACACTTCATGGCCTAATCTATAGTTATGCTTGGAGGAAGGGATAGCTCAGTGGTTTGAGCATTGGCCTGCTAAATCCAGGGTTGTGAGTTCAATCCTTGAGGGGGCTATTTAGGGATCTGGGGCAAAAATCAGTACTTGGTCCTGCTAGTGAAGGCAGGGGGCTGGACTCAGTGACCTTCTCTTCCACTTCTAGGAGATAGGTATATCTCCAATTATTTATTTATGGCCACCATCTCCCTGGTTGACTGGGATTCCTTCCCCACATTTATCTTCAGAAGGGTTGCTGCTGTGTGATGTCGCTACCCACCCTGCCCTCACTCCCCAACAGACAGAGGGTATGGTCCAACTGTATATTCAGCTCCTCTCAGCCTGGATACGAAATCGAGGTTAGGATAAAAGCACAAGAGTGAGGGTGGGAAGAAGCTTGTGCTGCCAGTGCCACTGCTATACGTGTTAAGAAACAGAGGGATTTAATCTCCAAGGCTGTCAAGACTGCACCTTCTACCAGCACTAATTTCACTTCCACATGGTACGTAGGGGGTAAAGGTGTAAGTGTGGTAGGTATTCAACTAAGCTTTGAATACAGACTGTGGTTATTCGTTCTGCAACAGAGGCATGTCTCATCGCTCCACGGAGGTGACTATTTAACTGTGTTGAATGTAGTGGATGAAAGATGAATTTGGGTTTGATCCTCTTCTTCAGAGATCCTTCCCTCTTGTGATTAATTACAGTGAGGTCCTGATCCTGCAAGGCTCATCAGCACATATGTAACTTTAAATCTTCAATGGGATGCCTCCCGTGTTCAAAGTTACACCCATCCTCGAGTGCTTGGCTGGACCAGGGGCTTCACTGTATCTTTTCATTGTGGATGCGCCACGTTGTTCCTCCAAGATCCTCTATGAACTAAATGTGGAAAAGGGAATGGGGGGTGGGGGGAAATAGTTCTACAACAATAACTTTAACCAGAGATACTTCAGAGGGAAACACACTCTTTGTGGGTCAAATCCTGGTCCAAAGTTGGTAGGAGTTTTAATATTGATTTCAATGGGCCCAGGATTTGGCACTAATGCAGTAACTCTCATCTGCAGCAGACCTAAGGGGCAATTCACTCTCACATGAGTGTTACTTAAGAAGAGGAGTCTCTCTTCCTGTAGCCCTGCCTAAATGTCTGGAAACAGATGCTATTGTTCTAAATCAGGCAGACTTATCTGTTGTTGTTTTACAGATGCTTGTGCCGGGTGGGGGAGCAGCCAGTTAAAACGTTTATTATGGATTGAAACAAAGCTCCTTCACAACAAGCAAGATCTTCTTTATTTTGGCACAAGGGCCCTGCCATGGGAAGGAGAGGAGAGAAAAGTTTTGATATAATGTAACAAATTATTTATACCTGTGGAAAAAACCCCAGCTTCTTCTGTTTATAGTCACCTTGTTTGAGCCATTTCTAATGTTGACATTTCCTACATAGTTTAAAATTTATTTATGCACATTTTCAAAACTATTACCCTTGGAACATTTTCTGTGTCTTTAATAGACTCTTCTGCTAAATTATTTTCAAGAGACAGAATTTAGAACTACATTCAATAGAAATGACAGGCTCCTGCTAACTTGGTTATATGATGTGGTAGACTCTCCTGCCAGAAATCTCTTGGAAAAGAAACTTTCAGCCTTTTAATGGGTTCTTTTTACTGTAAAAATAATGCTAAGTATAATAAAGTATTAACACACATTAAAATAAAATGGTGTAGACCTTAAACGAGCTACAAACTAGTTAAATCTATTCTACTCAATGTGATCCTTCAGTGCTTTGCAACTGATACCACGGCGCTGGGATTTATCTAAAATGAAGGCACTGGGGACATGCAAGAGAAATGGTAATTATAATTTGCAAATATTAGTCTGACACTTTCTTTGTGTATGTGTGTATAAATCCTGACAGCTATGATTCGTGCGTTCTGCCCAATAGTGCTCTACCGAGATTAGACGGGATCCTTTTATGGCAGGCCATCATCATATCTGCAGCTCATTAAAACTTTGTGGAGAACAAGAACTTGAAGAAAATAGGAAGCCGTCAGAACCTTCTGAGGGACTTTTGGTACACGTTTGTTGAAAGGTGTTTGAGAAGGGAGCCTTGGATCTGACAAACTGGAATTTTAGTACGCCTCTCCGTTCACAGTGGGGCAAAATAATTGGTCATCAGTGACTACTAATTTGGTTTAGTAGCCAGAGGCATTTTTTTCTTCCCAGAAAATCAATGGCAGCACAGAGGTCTGTTCAATGTGATTCAGCTCAAGACGGGTCCTCATTTAGCTCTTGATGCTCCTTCCAGTGGAGATGGCTATTTCGTTACGATGAAATTTAAATCTATCAACAATACTTGACTCTGAGAGTGGCAGCACTGTAGTCAAGGTTGTGTCAGTTTCCCCATAAACTTATTTTCAAAGATTTAAACATTGTCCGTAAAAAAAAGTAAAAAATCACATTTGGCAAAAAGTTGGTATAAAGGACTCTGCTCAGGAGGAATTTTTTAAGGCACAAGTGGTTTGATCACTGCTGTAAAAGGGTAAAAGCTATACTTATAGATGCTTTTTTTGTGCTTAGTGTAAGTCAAAAACAGATCCGATATAAACATTTAGGGCAAAATTGAGCTCTTAAATTGTCCTGGTAGACCTGAGCTCCAATATACTGCTTCTCCTACATTACAGGTCACCCACTGATAATCAATAACATAAATTGGCAGGCAGAGCAGAATGACAAAATTTGCCACTGGATTCACCCATATTTAGGGTGCAGCTGATAGGACCTATTGCAAAAACTGTACATGACAAATGGGGCTTTAATAGGAACAGGAACTAGCCCTATATGGAATTTATGCTATAGACCATAATAGTGCCAAACAAGTAAATGAGAGTTACGGTGTCACCCACCTTCCTGATAGCTTAATCAATTAATTTTTTTAAAATGGAAATGTCTACAAAACAGACTCTGTAAGATTAACACTGAGTTTAGCTGAGTTCTTTTGGGGACTGAGTTGCTATTGTTATTCATAGACTTCCCCTCAGCACAACTGACTTAGGATGTCAAGGAGTTAAATGCACCAAAAGCCAGGAAAACTTAGGGCTTGGCTACACTTGCAAGTTGCAGCGCTGGTGAGGGGGTTACAGCGCTGCAACTTACCAGGTGTCCACACTTACAGAGCTCAGCCAGGCCTGCCACTCCCTCTCTTGGCAGCGTTCTGGGCTGTAACCGGGTCTTGCGAACGGTGTAGGAATCCAGCGCTGCTGATGCACGCGTGCTCAAGTTGGGACACCACACCGCGCTGTTATTGCCTCCCAGAGGTATTAGAGAGTATCCACAATTCCTGTGTAAGACAACACGCGGAAGCTACTCCGCGGGCTACGATCTAAAAAAGCAAACACGCTGTCTCTTTGCTGCAGCCATGCGAGCGAGTCAGAGGCTATGGACATGTTCACATGCTGTTTTGCTGTGAGAAGGACAAACAGCACGGCGAGGGGAGGGACGTCCGTCCGGGAAGCTGCTTATCTGTCTGCAGCTATATTTAAGGAGTGATGGAGAGGGTGGGAAATGGGCAGAATTTCAAGGCAGGAGCTCACAGGTCTGCCTCCAAAATCCACTCTCTTGTCTCCCGACACTCACTGTCACACTGCACCCCCCCCCTCTTTTGAACTTGGCAAGCAGGACTGTCACAGTGATTCTGCTCAAACATCCACTCTCTCTGTTCTCCCCCACGCTCACCTGTCACACTCCCACCCCACCCCCTTCTTTGCAGGGGGGGGGGGGCCACATTTGCAGCACACGTTGACTCGCGTGGAAGCTGCCCCACAATGCACCACTCCCAACAGCGCTGCAAATGTGGCCACACTGCAGCGCTGGTCGCTGTCAGTGTGGCCACACTGCAGCGCTGGACCTACACAGCTGTACGACCCCAGCTGTAACTACCAGCGCTGCAAAAATGTAAGTGTAGCCATGGCCTTAGATTTAGGGATGACAGTTGCAGCACAAGAGCTACATAAAACCACATCCTGTTTAGATGCAACAGGGGGGCAGGCAAAAAATGCAGGCCCAGGCCCATTATTTTTGGTTTGTGTTGGTTTGTCAGACCCAAACTGCTGTTTTGCTGCCGTAGATTAGTGCATGAGTAGGTGACTTTTCCAGCTTGACATTCACTGGAAAAATCTTTCAAACTAGTTCCTCTTCCTTTAGAACTGAGCATTGCATTTCCTCACTCACAGTCCAACTGGAAAAGATCACAGTAAAGGCCGAAATTTCCAAACATTG
This sequence comes from Chelonoidis abingdonii, assembly GCF_003597395.2. Classification (NCBI taxonomy): domain Eukaryota; kingdom Metazoa; phylum Chordata; order Testudines; family Testudinidae; genus Chelonoidis; species Chelonoidis abingdonii. Next base: position 16,556,586 of record NC_133792.1, on the reverse strand, counting down.
CTACAAATGCAAACTTGGCAAGTACAAACTCAGGCTTTTTTTTAATTCCTATGCTGTGCAAAACATCTTGCAGTGGAGGGTGCGCTCACCGATTTGCAGGTTTTCTGAAAATTCAGCCCTAAGTGGACTGGCTTGATAAAACTAAAGCCCAAGATAAGAGTTAGGGTTGAAACTTTATCCATAAGCTCATGTCTCCAAACAGTGGGCGATTTCATTTGTGCTATACTAGAGCTTCTGAAGGACCATATATAACTCCTGACCTAGAGTATACGCTGGTTTCTGGGAGCAATCAATGTTTACATTAAGATCTTGCTTTTTACTGTTAAAATTTGGCATGGCTTAGGCCCTTTGTACATCCTAGATGCGCTAGAGCCGTTTATTCTTAACCCCACTTTTTGCGGTTCTCTGACCTGAGGCTGCCGTTAATCCTGTATGTAGGAGTCCGATGGAGCCATTTTCTTGATGTTGCCCTGATTTTGTGGAATTTGTTTCCTTTTGATATCAGGAACTCTGAATTTCTCACTGCCTTTGTAGAAAAAGTCTAAGAAGACTGAGCTCTTATTTTTATTGGACAGACTTTGGGTTACTGTTTGTTTAGCTTCTGGCTTTGTTGTTATTGTCGTAAAGTGCTGTGAGACAGTATGTGTGGATAGCACCATCTAGGCCTTTCATTGTATCTTTTCTGTGAATAGTTTCCTTGTTGCAGGGAGAGTTTGTTTGCATTGGGGTGAGATGAGTTACCTTCCATGTCGATGCAGTGTAACTATCTGGTGGCAATTGGTTTTTGGGAAACAGTCATTTCTGGTCACATGGTGGGACATGACGTGAAAAATTTGCTGCATCACACCAGCCAGGAAAATGTCCTGGTCACAACAGTGCAACCAATACTGCAGGCCCATGGTATGATCAGATTGACTTAAATATCAACCTCTATTCCTGTAGTATGACTCTCAGGGGGCTAATTGCTGGAATTGTCACACTGCAGAGAAATAGTTGCTCCTCCCAGTGGGAGAGAAAGTAACATATTTATATAATGACCTCTTAGCAAGATGCCTGGATTTACTTATTTATCCTCATATTATTATTATCCATCTGGATACCCACTGAATAACTTTCTCCCTACTGAACATGTCTGTGTGTCCCATTAACTGACCAAGAACTTATCATCTGTAGATGGCTTCAGAATGTTAACTGGGGAACTGGTGCTACGATATGGATTCCTCGTCAGGAAATCCATCATGTCCTGAAACTCTCCAAAGCAAAAGTTTTCTTAGCAAGACCATAGACAGCAGCAAATTGTTTTCAGCAAATGGGATTTTCTGTTGATCTCCTCATTCCGTTTTTCTTTTTCTGAAAATAGATGGAACTTTATTTTCTTGCCATTAGGGTGAGCCTAGACTAACAACGCTGAAATCAGGAGATGGGGAAGGGACACAGAGACAGACACTTGCTCTCTAACAGTCCGGACATGGAGATGTAAAAATGTGATGACATTGACAGTTATCACAATTTAATGACTACAGTTCATCATACGATGGGCCATGGCCACAGACACGCTGTGGGTCTGTACAACACCTAGCACAATGGAGTTCTGGTCCTATCGAAGTCCCAGGTGCGACTACAATTTACATAATAGTAAAGAGCTAATGCTTTATCCCAGGCTACCTGGGCAGGTGTACAGCACAGGAAAATGCCGACTACACTAGCTGTATTCTTAGGCTGTCTCCCCACCCTTCCTTGTCACCGATGAGCTAGAACTAGCCATCTATCTACCATTAATTTGTCTCTCTGTATAGCCCAGCAAGAATCTGGGGCATGATTACAGCTATGGCCCTTGCTTGGGAGGCAGCCATAGCTCAGCCATCCCCCTGCACACCGCCTGCCTTTCGCTTGCTGTAATTGTTCCCCTTTGGCCAGCAGACCTGCCTGTTCTAACAAGGACAGTCAAGAGGAGGGGGAAGTAATTGAGGCACTTAACCACGCTCACAAGCGTTGACTTCTGCAGCTAATTAGGAAAGAGGGCTGCTGGGCTTTTTGTTATTTTTTAATTGTGGTTTATGCATAAAAGCTAACGGCAGAGGAGGGACGTATATTTAACAGCAAATTCTTGACTTCTAAATTTGTATAAAAGGTCATTTACAATTTGTTAACATTTTCACAAGGGTGAATTCAATTAGCCGCTCCAACAGTCCCTATACACGTGCACACATATTCCTAAGGAGAGAGGGAAAGACTAGCAGGGCATTAATATCCTGTCTCTTTATTTTCCTAAGGAGCTTGAAGAGCATACACTAAAGTTACCCCTGCAGCTTCAGAGAACTCTAAATGGGCCCTGGCAATAAACCCATGGAGAAGCCTGAAAGATCATTTTTAAATGCCCTCCACTTATCCTCACTTTCCATTAGCCGCTGAAGAAAATGAGAGGAGACAAATTGGTTAAAAATTAAAAAATGGGGACCAATTTTTTGCAGCCCTTATGCTGGCAAATCTCCCAGTGAAATCAGTGGGTATTTTGCCTACGCAGGGACTGCTGGATCTGTGCTGCTGCAGATTACTCTGCATTTCCAATGTTTCTCTACTCTTCTTTGGAATCTGGATGAGGAAATGACATACGTTATTTCACCGTGAGCAGTCAATGAGAGAACTGTTTTTTTTTAAGTGTTGGAGGATCTGTTATTTTGCTCAGAGGGCTCATACGTATAGGGCAGTAAAAAGAATAAAATCCACTGTAAACATACACTTTAAAAGATTTATCAGATGCTCATAGCTGTACTTAGGAGTACACATAGTTACAAGAGCACCAATTTGCTTTACTGTTCTCTCCCAAGCTAAGAATATGAGACACCCCCTCATAACAGTCAAGCACATATCTTAGTCCAGCTCTCACTGTCCATTAAATAACTGACTTCACATGTTGAAAGTTGTGCATTGGCTGTTAGGCAGCTCAGCTGTAATTGTGGCCAAGTTAACCTTTCGATCTTTGCAGAGGGTAAGAAAACTAAATATCTATATTTTCCCTTCGTAGTTGTTTGAAAGCCTCAGTGTCTTGCTCTCTGAAAAACGAAGGCAGGAAATGGTTATTATGGAAGCCGGCCATTACAAATCCACCGGCCCAGTTCCTAAAACACAGTTTGAAACGCAGGTTGGCTGAGCCTTAACCAGCTCCAGCATTCAATGGGCAACCACCAAAATCAACAAGTGAAAGAAGAGTTGAGGAAATCAGTCGTAGGGTCCTTTACTTTCCTTTTGCTGTAACTATTCTTTCGATAATGAGTGAAAGTGCTTGAATATCTATATTACAGCTGGTAGGGTCTTTTCTTGTGAAACATTTTAACAAAAACTCCAATTTTTTCTTTTGGTTTCCATCAAATTTTTGCTTCTAAAATTTTCAGGTTTTCATTGTAAAGTCATAATTTTTTGACAAAAATACAATTTTTGGGGGGTGAAAGTTTCCATTTAATCCAAAAAGCCATTTTCTGTTTTAAAAAAATAGGTAGAATTTTTTCAACCAGCTCTAATCTATGTACAATCAAAGCCCATACAACCACAAAATGTGATTACATATGTGTGAGGGCAAATTCTTTTCCTTTTCTTTTGCTATTCAGGATGACCTGTTTGATAAGAAACAATCTAGATGTTAAGTTTAACACTACGGCCATGTGCTGTTCTCCTCACTCATCATACCTTCCATAATAAGTAAGATAAGCAAGACTTGGTTGCATGTTAACAACTATATGACAGCTCATTTCCTTTTAAAAAGAAAAATATCAAAGAGCCTGACAAGTTGAGCAGAAACTAGCACAACTGCAGCAAATAGCCATATCTTACCAGAACCAATGTTTGCATGAGTACGCTCAAAGTTATTTAAAAACAATAACAATACTTAGCTTTTACAGAGCACTTTGCATGTTCGAAGCACTGTGCAGACAATTAGGAGAACTGCAGTGTGCTATAAAAGAGATTCAGCCTTTAGCTACACTACAGCTAGTGGAAGGAAATGTAAATTGGTATAAAAAATTAAAATATCTCCAATATTATAAAAGAATGGTTCTTCAAACAGAAGCTTCTCTCTTGACAACATGAGGATGGTGGTCAGGACACAGAAAATACATGTTGCCTTTGGACTGGATTGGAAAGCTGATTGTCCATTTGGGGTTAGTCCTGATTTATTTTTTTTTAAGGTTCATTTCACAATAGCAAATCAGAGTAATCATATTTATCTTACAACAATTCCAGAAATCCCTAATTTCCTATTCGGTCCAATAGTGAAATGCATTTCTTGTGTCTCAATCCACTTTCTGACAGGAACGTTGAGTCTAGTGGAGCATTGGAGAAGTGTGAGCATTCACTAAGGGAGAAACTAACACCAGTCATGGTGATGGTCACAGAAACACTTGTCACTAAGACCTGTGGAAATGTGGCTATGTGGTTAGGACACTGGCCAGGACTTGAGAAGTGAATCCAAGTCTTCCTGCTCTTCCACAAACTTCTTGCATGACCTTGGGCAAGTCACTTAGCCTGATTTTTAAAGGCATTTAAGTACCTAAATATGCAGATAGCTGCCTACTCGGATTTTCAACAGCACCTACGTGCCCCTCCTATTGATTTAAACAACAATCGGCCTAGCTCCTATCTGCATCTTCAGGGCCTTAAATTCCTTTAAAAATCTGCCCTCTGTCCCCTGTAATGTGGGGATAGCAGCACTTTCCTACTACACGGTGTGCTGAGGATAAATATATGAAAGATTGTGAGGTGCTCAGATACTACAGGAATAGGGGCAAGATCTCTGTCCACGGTTGGACAGAGACGTTAGACCCATTTTGCAGTGCTGACACCACACAGCAAGGTTTTACTTAAAGTGAAGGTGCCAGGGGAATAAATGCAAAGGAAACGGTAACTGTAATTTGCAAACATTATGTAGGCATGTTACACTCTGTGTAGGAGATTCTCTTCCCGCAAGGGTGTATTTAGCTGTTGCAGGAGGTAACACTGATGACTGCCGTTTTCCTTCTGAGAAAGCATAGAAACCTGTTTACAATTCAGCAGGGCCTGAGCATGTGCACATGCAGCAGCTCAGCCATTACTTCAGCTCTCGTACTCAGCGGACACACTCTCTGTTGCAAATCCTGGTTCACACAAGGTAGCTCTTGTAAAGATCAGAAGCTGGAGCATGAATCCGAGGAATCTGATTGGAGGATGCCCCATGGGGGAGGCCGGGACCCTACCACATCCTCATTAGTGCTGACCTTGGCACAAGCACTGCCTGCTGATGGATAGGCTATGGAGCTGGACAAGACCCTGGGGAACCACTGTATTATCTATTATTGTCCCATCAGCGCCTCCCCTGACCCCTCCCAGCTCTGAATGCCACAGGCATCAGGGAGAGAATAAATCTATGTCTGATACTAAAAGAGAGAGAGAGAGAAGGAAAAAGGAGATGAAAAATGTCCTTTTTATGACTCTTACAACAAAGCTGGTCACATGGTTTGTAGAAAACAAGTCTCTGGGCGGGGGAGGGGTGGAATCAGCAAAAAGCAGAGTGGCTAATCACCCCAGCCCCTTGTAAACTAGTCTCAAGCACTCATGACCTTCCAAGGTAACATCTATTGGAAGAAACAGGCCACATAACTTCAGCCTTGCCCTAATGCTCACAACTCTGTGCATACAAAATGAACTGTGGAATATGCATCCACCAAGACTGGAAAGTGCCATTCTCAAAAGCAAAAGACAATCTGCCTTACTGTGGAGAATGTACAGATCGGGGCAAGATTAATAAGACTTGGATAGCAACCAAAGCATTATGCTCACGTTTATTTTTTTTCTCGATAAGCCAAAATGGTAGAGAAGTCTGCTCTCGGTGCCCTTGGAGAGTGCCTGACATTAGTGGCTGGGGGAGACATGTAGGCCTGTGTCATGGCAGTGGGGCTGACACCTGAAATGTAGGAGGCCAGAGAAATACATCTCTATTTTGTAAAGGAGTCTGTGCATTATCCATAGGCAGCAATATAATAATATAGAATATGTGCCAGTGCCAGTAAAATTGCTTCCCCCACATGAAATTGCCCTTATAACTCCTGCTGCTGTTCTGACACAGGAACAAGACACCTGGATTCTGTCCCCTCTGGGCAACCTTGGTGGCATAAAGTGACCACAACAGGCCATGGGAGATTACCTCAGTCTGGATGCAGAGCAGGGCCAGCACAAGTGTCCCTATGCTGCCTCCTCTCACAATCTACAAGTGCTTGTAGTCAGCCCTACGTGGGATTCTGGGGTGCTGTGCAGCCTATAGGCAGTTTAAGCAGAGGTCCTGCATACGGTTGCCAACTTGGTAATATTTAAAAACTGGACACTCCAGCAGGAGTGCCAGAATCTCCGCTGCCCCACCTATTCCCTCCAAGTCCCTGCCACTGCCCCACCTATTCCCCCCGCAAGGCCCTGCTCCTCCTCTTCCCCCGAGGCCCTGCCCCTGTCTACTCTTCCCCTCTTCCCTCTGTCTCTTGCTGTTTTTCCCCTCCTACCCCCCACCATCTAGGTCAGAAAGGACTTGCCTGCAGAGCTGGGGCCAGGAGGTGATCCTGACTGAGTAGGGACCGGAGTGGGTGATGACCTGGTGCCTCCCTGCCTACCTCACTCACAGTAATTGGACTTTGGGTGTCCAGTCAGTAGATCCGACCGGACACTGTCCGGTCTCCCTTTCAACTGGTCTTTCTAGTTGAAAACCAGGCCCCCGGCCACCCTAGGACTCCTGCAGCAGACCAGAAAAGAGGCAAGGGTGGCACAAAGTCATCTTTGCCCCTACTTCTCCTGAGTTGTGCTGTCTGCTGTACCTCAGGAGACGAGGCACAGAGTATGCCCTAGATAGTCTGATGTAACTTTGCTTTATTTGAATATGATGTTCACCAAAGCAGCTTTTTTCTAAAGGCATTTGAGTTCCCAGCTCCTGGAGTCCATGAAGGGTACCATATGTTGCAATTATCTCTGCCCTTTCACCTCCAAACACCTGCCCCCCTTAACTGAGAGTGCTCTCCCAATGATCAGCAGCCACAGCTGAGATGTATTGGTAAGGCCCTACCAAATTCATGGCCATGAAAAGCACATTGCAGATCATGAAATCTGGTCTCCCCTCGTGAAATCTTGTCTTTTACGTGCTTTTACCCTATACTATACAGATTCAGGGGGGATATCAGAGTTTCTCAAACTGGGGGTCCTGACCCAAAAAGGAGTTGTAGGGGTGGTCAAAAGGTTATTTTAGGGGGGGTCGCAGTATTGCCACCCGTTGACTTCAGAGCTGGGAGGCCAGAGAGTGGCAGCTGCTGCCTGAGGGCCCAGCTCTGCAGGCAGCAGCACAGAAGTAAGGGTGGCAATACCATCCCATGCCATCCTTACTTTTGGGCTCCTGCTGGCAGCAGCTCTGCCTTCAGAGCTGGGCTCCTGGCCTGCAGCTGCCGCTCTCCGGGCACCCAGCTCTGAAGGCAGCACCACTGCCAGCAGCTGCACAGAATTCAGGGTAGCAGTACCACAACCCTCCCCCGCCCAAAAATAACCCTGTGACCCCCCCCAACTCCTTTTTGGGTCAGGACCTCTACAATTACAACACCAGGAAATTTCAGATTTAAATAGCTGAAATCATGAAATTTATGATTTTAAAAATCTTGTGACCATGAAATTGACCAAAATGGTCTGTGAATTTGAATTCACTATGTATTGGGCAATAGCTTTGAATCTGCAAACGGAAATTACTTAAATGTATCAATAATGAAGTGACTTTTTTTAAATGTGTATTTTTGACTGCTTGACATATCAGGCCTAGAAATCTCCAACATGCATGAACTAGCCTGTGCATTTTGGATCTACTTAAAGCCGTCTGACTGGGGTCTGTAAATAAACATTAACAGACATTACAAATACAGTTTAGCATGGCTAGTATAATTTTCCAAGCCATAATCCACTAAACCAGGAGGCTGCTAAAGCAGACCCTCCAGACCTAGAATAAACTAATGACTGGCCAAATTCCACCTTGATTTACAACTTCGGTAGCCCTGCTGAAATTAATGTCAATTGAGATAGAATCCAACCCAATATCTTTTGCCCTCGCTGGTTGTATCTTTAACTCGTGAGAAGTGAGTTAAATACCCCCCACTTTTATCAAAGTGGCCACAACAACTCCTTAATAATCCTAGTAATCTGATTTTGTCTATAACCTGCTTTTAAAGTAAGGGGATAAATACAATCAGTCTGCATAAAAGGTGGCTATTAAAGAACAGGCAAGATGTGCTACAATAACTTTAAATTAAAAGACTGGCGCCTCTTTCCCTGATGCTGTGGGGTCTGTGGATTTTCAGTAAAACTTTTGAGCCAGGCCTAGAGCTCTCTCAGGCAGGCATTTAACCTCCCGTTTATGAAGAAATAAAGCAAAATTGATGTTGATTTTGGTCTGTGTTAGGGGATACTTTTGCGACATAAAAGCCCTTTTGCCTGCAATTTGCAGAGCAGCCCTGTCACATCAGCAAGGGCTGGTACTGATAAAGATAAAGCTTTATAGCTGGGGCATTTCCTACTAACAGCAAGCTAATGCTGCATTTTCATTTTGACGCAATTAATGTTAATGTCTGCTACGAAAATTGTCATTAAATACCATTTTAAAATCCATTCAATTTGCATATGCAAAGCCCATTTACTATCACGTAAAATACACACCACTGCTCATCATGTCTTTTCCCTTGAATTTGTAGCTGCTATTTACTTCTTTTGCTAGTGATTAGATTTCATTTTAAAAGCTAGATAGTAATGCCTAGCCCAGCCCCTGGCAGAGCACAAAAACCTACAACAGCAGCGGCAGTTCTGTACCAGGTTTAGAAAGTGTTTGAGGTGCTTTCCATGCACCTAAATGCTTGTGATACAAACTCTTACTGGCTCTTAAAGGCTCCCCTCTTCCTACCCCTCCAGGGGAGAGAAATGTGGGGAAGACCACAGCAGGATAGGGCTGAAGGCAAAGGGTGCTAAGCAGGATACTTTCTGCTCTTCCTTGTGGCTGACTAACTCCCTGCTGCAAAAGGTGGAAGGGGAAACTATCCTGGTCAAGATGCAAAGGGAAGAGCCCCATGAAGCTGTGGGGCTTGCTCCGCCCCCCCAGCTTTACCCCCCGCAGTAAAAGAGGTGCAAGTTAAGGCAGCATTTATGCCTGCTGTGTGCTTCCTAACACCTTTTTGAAGGTGTCCCAAAGTGCAACAGGCAGCTCTTCCGCCCACGGCAGCACAGCCACTGGCCAGCTGGGGACTGAATAAGGTGATCAGGGCCCTGTGTGGCTCCAACTGGAACCATGCCATGGCTCTGTGCCACAACTGGAATGGCAATGTCAAGGGTAGTCCCCTCCCCTCCTCTAGAACAGAGGTACAAGCCCCTTTCTCTCCCCCAGGAGTGGCTGCAGGGACAGTAACAAAGGTCCACTTCCCCTCTGGAGAGGCGGGAGTAGCAGCAGGGGGGCACCTTAGTATTTACCCCTAGCAACCAGCATGTGTCTGCTTGGGTAGGTGGGGCCCACTGCACTCATCTCCTCCTGCCACACTCAGAACTCTCTGAGGTCAGGTTGGTGGGTCTCGGTGTTAACTCCCCAGTGAGAGGCAGAGCCCAGTTTGTACCTGACAGAGCTATTGTTTCAGGCTGTCTGCAGACTCAGGTAGGAATTATTGCACTGGTCACACTTAGGTCATGTTTTCAAAGTTTGCTTTGCATCTATGAGGGCTAGATGTTGACTTTTTTAAAATGAAAGATGAGATTCTGATGTAATCCCATGACTCAGGGAGCTGGGGCCTTAGGCATGAGCTTATTGGGCCTATGCTTTAAGGCGTTCCTGGGCCTACCCATGCTGATGTGGATGAGCAGGTCAAGACAAAGCATACAAGGTGGGTTCCTGCATGCAGCTGGCCAGGATCCCTAGAGTTGGGGGGGTCACTGCTGTCCTGCAGATTTCTGGCTTTCTGCACATTTGTGAGCCAGCTGCTCCATACAACCTTATCCCGTGGTGGAGAATATACTGACTCCGCAGCTCTTTCTGGGCCACGTAGTTCTTGTGTACATCTCATATTTTTGCAGAGGAGAAACACATGGATCATAGTCTTAGAATTACTGACAAATATATGGGTATTAAACTCCTTCTCTGAGGTCTGGATTTGACTGAAGCAACCAGTGGGCTGAATGTGTAGAAGCATCATGTTATAGTGCAGGGAGATATTTATCCCTCTCCGTTCACCTCTGAGGCAACTGCCCTGAGATATTGCAGTAAAAATACTAATGAATTGGAGACTGGAGAAGAGTCGCAAAAGAGATCAGAGAGTGAAGGGGCCGCGTGAGAGCTACATTTGTATAGCTTAGCTAAGAGATGGCTGAGGAGGGATATAAATATCAAGGAGGAAGAGGAATGATTTAGAGTGGTTCATGGAAGTATAACAGAGGCATGGGATGAAAGTAAGACAGATACAATTTAGGATGAATAATAGGAAAAAATTGATGGCAGTCAGTTGTGTTGGGCTGTTGAATAGTCTCATCAGGGAAATGATGGCTGCCCCACTGCTGGGAACAAACTGCACAAATGCATTAGAAAATAGCAACAATCCTAAATCGAAAGGGAGAGGAACTGGCTGACCAACAGGGTGCCCCCATCCCCATCATACAGTATTGCCAGCCTCAGGCATCCAGAAACCATGAGGTCCTCCCCCCACAAAAGAAAATTAAAATAAATCATGAGACTAGTTTAAATATGAGCGTTTTAAAATGTTGGGTTCTCTTTATTTGCCCTCTGGTGTTTGAGCCTTTCAGAGTCAGGTTTTCGAGCTTTTCTCCAACTACAAGGTTTAGAAACTTTTTTTTTTTAATGGAAGCTGAGAGTCTCACATATTCACATGATTCTGGGAGCTTGAAGAAAAACACCCCATATTGCCAGGCTTGTGATAAAATCATGAGTAGGAGAGTTGCTTTGGAGACAAAAAGGAATTTTTAAGTATTAGTAGCATAGTAATATGGGAGTCAAGTGGTGAGACCGTGACCGAAACCATTAGCATCCCAGTCACCAAAGACAAAACACAAATTTTAAAACACGCCACTCAAGGCACTAAATAGAAGATTCTACATGTACTAAATGAATAAACAAAGAGGAATATGTGAAAGGGATGAAAAGCGAATATTCTGTGCTGCTCCATACATTACTGTTTGCATGATTTTATTGTTCATTAAAAAACCCTATAAATTAAACCTCTCTGCAATAGGCTGTTATGATTTGTATGTTAGCAGAGGCTGACCCAGTCTGCAGCTGCTTTGTCTCCCTCCCTGGATGACTTTTAAATCGAGCTTTCTAATCTCTCAGCCCTCTTAACCGAGACCCTGAGTTATTTTGCTTTGTTGTTAAGCCTCTGAAGAGTATACGTTTTATTCCTGATTATATTTATATACATATATGGTTACACAGGTGCAGAGAAATGGAGATTCAGGCCCTATGTTCTTTACTCATGCATATATGATGACTATTTGATGACCTATCTATTTGGATGTATCTCTCCAAACACAGAGGTCATCACCTATGCATGAATAAAGTATGTAGGTCCTGATTCTCTAATGCCCTGCACCTGGGTAATCAATTACACCAATAGAAAATAGGTAGCTAGACATCTAATGCTAGCCTGCATGCCTCTAATTCACTGCTGGTGCAAAATTGCATCCACAAAAAGAGTGGCCTGACTGAAGCCCCTTTTGAAAAATACATTTAGCACTAGTCCTTTAACTCACATAACTGAGTCCAACTAATTGAGGCTCTTTGAGATTAAAAGCTAGATTCTCCATTGCCCAGCACCTCATGTTGTCATTTACATCAGTGCAAAGTGGATGCTAAATGCTACCAAATCTGAATTTTGTACTCGTGTAAATGGTTACACGGCTGCAGGGTGATAGAGAATCAGGCCTTATGTACTATGCTGTGAATCAAAGTGCTCCAGCATAGGAGTCTCCTGCAACATACTGACCTTCGTCATGCACATCTCCAGCATTGCAGATATCAGAATCCCAAAAAGGGCAGTGGCCTGAGCCTAGACCAGGGGTGGGCCAACTTTCTGGCCTGAGGACCACATTGGGCTTGCAAAACTGTATGGAGGGCTGGGTAGGGAAGGCTGTGTCTCCCGAAACAGCCTGACCCCTGCCCCCTATCCGCCCCCTCCCACTTCCCACCTCCTGACTGCCCCCCTCAGTACACCCAACCCATCCAAACCCCCCTGCTCCTTGTCCTCTGAATACCCACTCCCGGGACCCCCTGCCCCTAACCACCCCCTCAAGACCTCACCCCCCCATCCAACTTTCCCTGCTCCCTGTCCCCTGACTGCCCTGACCCCCATCCACACTCCCGCCCCCTGACAGGCCCCCCGGGACTCCCATGCCTATCCAACCCACCGTGTTGCCTGTCCCCTGACTGCCCCCCCCAGAACCTCCACCCCATCCAACTGCCCCCTGCTCCCAGTCTGCCCCCCCCAACCCTTATCCAACCCCTCTGCTCCCCGCCCCCTTATCATGGCATTGAGAGCACCAGGACTGGCAGCCATGCCACCTGGCCGGAGCCAGCCATGCCGCTGCACTGCCCGGCAGGAGCTCGCAGCCCTGCACCCAGAGCACTGGTGGCGCGGTGAGCTGAGGCTGTGGGGGAGGGGAGGCAGCGGGGGAAGGGCCAGGGGCTAGCCTCCCTGGCCGAGAGCTCAAGGGCTGGGCAGGACGGTCCCACGGGCCGTAGTTTGCCCACCTCTGGCCTAGATAAAGCACAGATTAGCCACAGAAGCCTTTAGATGTCTTGCTGTCTGATTGAATCAAGATAGCATTTTACACCCTCTTTCTACAGATGTAAATGACAACACAAGGTGCTGGACTATGGAAAAATCTAGCCCATAATCTCAGCACTTCAATTACTTGGATTCAATTAGATGAGTTAAAGGATACGGACCAAATATATTTTTAAAGGGGAGTCAGTTCTGCTACTCCTTTGGTGGATGGAATTTTGCCCCAGCAGTTTATTGGGGGCATGGTTAATTGCAGGCACGGAGGCTAGCACTAGATATCTAACTCTCTGGATGCAGTCAGACCGCAAGACATCTAAAGGCTGATGTGACTAATCTGTTCTTTGTCCTGGGTCAGGCCACTCCCCTTCTGGGGATTCAGGAGATACGCGTGCTGGAGTTGAACATGTTTTAGGAGACTCCTACGCTACAGCACTTCAGCTCACAGCAAACCTCCCTTAAGTCACTGTTTGGAGACAGCGAGATGAGGATCAGATCTGAGTGGAGAATCTAGCCCTTGGAGCAGCCCAGGTTTTCTCCCTCTTACCGTGCTAGAATTCCATAGGTCATATCTGGAGGTACTTTTGGGGGGGCTCTTTTAAAACGACTCTCGTTATCTTCATTGCATCGCATGTCTTTGAGCTGGCGGTACAGGTTGTATTCATGTGCTGTGACATAACCAGCCTTAAGAGCCCCACGGTTCATGGCAATGTAATTCCGTGGCATCTCCCTTGGGGAAGGGGGCCTGGGTTTCATCGAATGCCAGTGACCTATCGCTAAGGACAGAAAGGAAGACAAGAGCCAGAACAAAGGAAGTTACTAGGATTTCATGTTGAATGACCCAGCCTGGGTGACTCTCATTCTGGTGCAGAGGGCCAGCTCATGGCCTGTATACTACATAGGGGGAATTAAGTGATGCATAGGCCTTTTGCTAGTCCTCTACTCAGAGCGAAATTCAAACTGCATTCACATCAGTGAGGTTCAAACAGAGACCAGCAAGAAGATCCATCAGTCTTAAGCACAGAGTTTCTCAAGTAAATTGTTCCTGTTTCCCAAAATTTCCCCACCTCCAATTTGTAAGATCAGCAATTTTGACAAAGCAGTCCATTTTTTTCCTCACTGAAACTTGCGTGAATTTTCACAAGTGTCCAATGCAAAAGTCAGCTCTGCTCATGAAAGTGGGCTAATTCGTGCCCATCATTGCTTGGATTTGGGCCCAGCCCTGCTCAGTTTTCACATACATGAGCAAAAGTTTCTGCAAAGGTAGGTCAGCTTCAAAAGTTGTAAGGAACCGTGACCAACCTTGAGTTTGGGAGTAGCTGTGCATTTTCTTAGAAAAACTTTGTACACTTTTAGGAAGGCCTCTGCAACAGGACAGAAGGGTCACAACAACCTGACTTGGTCTTGATTGAAGCACATGGTTATTTTCATACATTCCACACTATCTATGCGAAGCAGGGTTTTTCATGTGCTTGAGTACCAGGCTCAGCAGTTGGTACAGGTCAAAGCAAAGGCCTTGTTGATATTTGGAATTAGCCCTGATTCAATCATCGGAGCCTGGCCACTGGTGTAGCTGCACTAATACGAGCCCCGAATGTAGAAAAGGAAAGCTGCGACTTGCACCAGTTGACCTGACACTGATTTGAAACAAGGGTAAGCTCACCTGGAGCATGCTACAACTTTCCTGGTCTACACTTTTGGGGCTTGCACTGGTGCAGCTACGCCGGCTGCTGGCCATTGATGGCTGAATCCCAAATATAGACAAGGCCAGGGACTCTTGCACACAGCAGTTACCAAATGCCACAGATGGTGTTCACGTGAGCAGGTAAAATGCTACAGTTCTTACTCTCCCTCTTCAGCTCAATGAGAGTGTTTTCTGCCTTGTCCTCCTCCATTGGTATTAAGACTTTAATAGGTACAAGGCATGTTGTTACACTCTAACCTGCAGGTCGTTTGGTGACATTCAGGTAGGGGGAACCTTTTAATAGCCTCTAATGGCATCTCTAATCTTTATTTGCATTGTCATACCTTCAGGTACTCCTCCGTCAGCCCCATGAAGGTATAACCCATATGCAAAGTCATAGCCTGGAAGAGTGTAGCAGCTTCTCCGAGGTTTTCCTAGTTCTGCCTGCAAGGGAAAGGATTGGGAGTAAGAGGGTCAGAAAAGTAAAGATTTTGCTTAACACGTTAAACCCTCTGAAAATAGGGATTTGTAATAAAAGCTCAGACAGTTAAGCCCTGTTTACAGCAGGGAAACTTCTCAAAAAGTCCCTCATGTTGCTAACACTAGTTTGGTTCCACTAGTGTCAGCAGTGCTGGGAGTTCTAGCATAGATGAGTTGCTGGTGTCGTTTTAAGCACCATGTCAATTCGACTTATTCTGAGGAGAGTTAGGCAACACAGTTCTTAAAATGGCAGCACCTGCTTGGAACCTTGTCTTCATGTTACTAACAAAGGTGGAGCTCAACTGGTCTTAATGAGACATATTACACTCTCAGGAATGGTATGGAAACACATCAGAACCTGTTGTCATCTCCAGATGAGACTGGGCTAGCAGAGCCTGTTGGTGACAATCATTTTCAGCAATGGGTCATTTCCTAGTGTAGATGGTGTGATGGGATCCCTGGGATGCAGCCTGGGACTGTGGGACTGCTGTGCCTCCTTAACTCTCCAGCCTGGGCTGTTTCACAATGCCTTGCTAATGATCAGCAGCAAGCCCCTCCAGGGGCTGTAATAACTCAGCACAACAGCATGTGGAGCCCCACACCCAGCTAGTTTGCATGAATGCTCCCAGAACCACTCATGAATCACACAGAGTAAGACACCAGCCAAATCCCCCCAGCTCCCAGCACTGTACCTCAGGAATATACTGCTTAAGATGAGCAATGCAGATTTATTAATTGGCTCACCACTTCAAAGGGAAGTGAATATATACCAGCCTTTGCAGACCTGAGCACATTTACCACAGACTTCAGGCAAAGTGTCTGGTAAAGATAAACAGTAAAACAAATTTGTTGACTATAAAAGATAGATTTTAAGTGATTATAAGTGATAGGCAAAAAGTTAGTTATCAAAATAAAATAAAATATAAGCACGCAGTCTAAACTCTCAACTCTATTAGACTGGGCAACATCTAGATTAAGCAGTTTTTCCTCACCCCACTGGGTACTGCAATTCATAATATACAAGTTTGTCCCTTAAACCTGGGCCAGTCTCCTCTGTTGGAGTCTTCAGGGGGCAGGAGAAAGGCAAAGCATGGGCCCCCTCTGTTCTGTTTTATACCCTTGGTCCACGTTTTTGGAGAAAACAAGTCCAGATGTGTCTAGTGGGCATTGCTGAGTCCCCTGGCAAGGTTGAGCAATTCCCCTGGTGTGGCCTTATGCAGGTGAGTCAATGAATTGTAGCTCCCTTGCTGGTCCTTTACTACTTTCAACCCCTCTTTTTCAAGTGTCATTGCTTGCAGCTGTAAACCAGTTTGGACTGGTGGATGGGAATGACGGGGATGGGGTGGGGATGCAAACTGACCATTCTTACATTGTGTCAGAGAAAAACATTGCTCAGCAGGTTTGTCCACAGGGGTTTGTATCAACATTTGCTTTAGGTTTTTTTGATCCATGAGAGTTTGAACCGGCTTCTTCCAGATCGAAATGAACTCCAAATCTCAAAACAAAACTCAGTCAAAACCATCAAGGTTCACCAGAATTTTGCATGGGTTTGTCTTAAAATCGTAAACCAACTAGATTTACTGGAAAAGTGGGGTGAGGTTTGCTTAAGAATACATGGACTTGAAATATTAAAATAGTATATGTTCAAATCTGCTTGGTTAACGCTGAGTAAATCCATCTGTTTGAACAAAGTTATTGGAGGGCTACTTCTGCAGATTATACCTTTGCAGTGTCTACAAGTCCTTAAATTTCCATCAGTTCTGTTGGTGCATCTTTCATTTACAAGTTGTGCATCTCTTTTGAAATTTGGCACTAACCCCAGAAGAGTCTGTCATGTTCTCACTCATGCCCAGAATGATCAATAATCTCTGAGAAGCCAAATCTAAGCAACCAAACGGGGGAAAGAAAACGAAAATTATTATTGACTGGTGTTCGCAGCTCAGAAAAGAAAGAGCGTGAACATAATCACTTTGTTTTTATTTAGTTTTAAAATTAACTCCCTTTTGCTCTCCTGTGTGTGTCCCAGCTTTGTGAAATCTGTGGGATTAACCGACCTCACTTCCCTCCTTTATATTTGGACCACGATCTCCATGGTGAAATCACTCTGAGATTTGTGTGTCTTGAAACCTTATTGGCTTTTGAAAGGGAGGGGGCAAAGGGGTGATGACCGGCTGCCCGAAAGCTTATGTCTAGTGAGGTTCTGCTCTCGGATGGCTGGAGTAAGATTAAGCAGTGAGCTCCCAAACCCTCTGCAGTGGACCTTGTTCTCTTTGTGGGCCTTGGGACAGGATCTATTTCAGTCCAGAGAGGGTATAAATATGAAGTTGTCAGGTCATGTGTATCATAAGATCAGGTTGGCAGGATGGGTGTGGAAATTCTTAGCTCTAGCTTCCCCCATCTGTGAAATAGGAGTAGCATTATTCCTACTTCACAGATGGGGGAAACTAAAGCACCGAGAGGTGAAATGACTCACACAGTGCATCAGTTGCAGAGTTGGGAATAGAACCCAGGTTTCCTGTTAGCCAGCCTTGAGCTTTAACTGCAAGATAAGCCTCCCCGTTATCCATTGTTCCATATGTGGGTGATTTTAGGTATGTTGCTATTAAATGACCAGGACTAGTGAGAAGTTACAGTGAATGGAGGGAGGGGAAATGTTAGCAACGAATAAGGCTGGAGCTCATACCAATTTTCCTTGCTATTATAGAATCATAAGACTGGAAGGGACCTCAAGAGGTCATCTAGTCCATTCCCTGGCGCTCATGGCAAGACTAAGTATTATGACAAGTGTTTGTCTAACCTGCTCTTAAAAATCCCCAGTGTTGGAGATTCTACAATCTCCCTAGATAATTTATTCCAGTGCTTAATCACCCTGACAGTTAGGAAGTTTTTCCTAAACCTCCCTTGCTGCAATTTCAGCCCATTGCTTCTTGTCCTAGCCTCAGCAGTTAAGAAGAACAATTTTTCCCCTCTTCCTTATAACATCCTTTTATGTACTTGAAAACTGTTATCCTATCCCCTCTGTCTTCTCTTCTCCAAACTAAACAAACCCAATTTTTTCAATCTTCCCTCATAAGTCATGTTTTCTAGACCTTTAATCATTTTTGTTGCTCTTCTCTGGACTTTCTCCAGTTTGTCCACATCTTTCCTGAAGTGTGGCGCTCACAACTGGACACAATTCTTCAGTTGAGGCCTAATCAGCACAGAGTAGAGTGGAAGAATTATTTCTCGTGTCTTGCTTACAACACTCCTGCTAATACATCCTAGAATGATGTTTGTGTTTTTTGAAACAGTGTTTCATTGTTAACTGATATTTAGCTTGTGGTCCACTATGACCCCCAGATCCCTTTCTGCAGTACTCCTTCCTAGGCAGTCATTTCCCATTTTGTAATCCTTGAAAATGTCTCCACAAAAGCATTGTGTCTACCTTTTACATAAACATCAGATTAATAGCAGCTTTAGAGAGAGGCTGCATTAGATACTGCAGATTACTGCAAGGTTTAACAGTACGCATCCTGGTTCCAGAGACTGCCAATTCAAAGGGTCTGCAGGGAGTCTGTACGTGATGCCACCTTCATGAGATTACATATAACCCAGAACCAATAAACAGCCTCCTTCTGAGCAGCAGGAAAAATCTGACATAGAGGCAAATTGTGGTTTTATAGCATTTTTCAAATACATGAGCACAGGCTTTTTCCTAGGATCCTATCCTGATATCACAGAAAATGATGATTTGCCGTCAGAAATTAGTTATTAAAATGAAGGTGATGTGTGTGTGGGAGAAACCCCAGCAAAGGCAGAGGACTGTAACACTCTTGCAAATCTGTTTGAAAAAGCTTAACTGAGATTTTTAGCGTGGGGGCCCTGGTAGGATTTGAATTTTTCCACAAACTGAGCTCATTTCATAGTCAACAGGCCTGATTCTCTTTTGCATTGCACCTTGTGCAGTCATTTACACCACTGCTCAGTGAGTGCACAGTCGCGTCTGGTTGCATTTTACAGCCCCATAGTGTAAATGACTACACAAGATGCAGGGCAACCGAGCATCTGACCCAATAGGCCAAACCCTGAGAGAACCCATGGCTGCCACTGAAATCAGTGGAACTGGCAGGTTCTGAACACCTCCCAGAACTTCATCGTATGCGTCCTTCCATCCAAGTGCTTACTTATGTAAGGAAGTCTCCTTATCGGAAGGCAATCTGTGTAATAATCATTAAGGATTAAAGTTTGCCTAGTTCATGAATTAGCAAAAAACTATTATAACTTTATTAGTCAATTTAAGTTGTTTGTCATCAAGTGATTAGATGTGCTGCATTACTAAAAGCTTCAGAGAGGCACCCAAAGTTGATGCAAAGCCTCCTGTCTCTTCTCTCATCCCAGCAGCATTGCCTCCTTTCAGTCTTTAGTCTGTCACAAAGCTGCTTGACTGGAATACAGATCTGTCTGACAGCTGTCCCCATCAGTAGACAACTTCATTAAACCTCATTAAGATGTCATCTCTCCGCCTTATTTCCCACCTCTCCGCTCTAATTAAACCATCTTGCTCTGCATCCCAGGCAGTCCTAATTTTCTCTTGGTACCTTCTGCAAGTTTTTTCCCTTTATGATGTTAGCAAGAAAAATCAGGCATCTTAAATATTGTTTACAAAGCCCATTCAGAAAATACGATCCTATTTTTTTTCCCCCTGAAGCACTCCCAATACATTTAATCATCCTGCAGAGATCACACCCTTCCAGGGATGGGAGCGAGAGAGATGTCACCTTGAGACCCATGCTGTAACTAACTCTTTCCATATATTCACTGAGGATGCAGTTAGAAGGGTGGTAAATGTTCTATTTCCTATAAGAAACAATGAATTCCATTTAAATCTGAGTACACTTGTCCATTTTTTTGTTTTGTTTTGTTAATAAGACTCTCAAATAGGGGTTGTGCTTTGGCGGGTTTGGTTTTATTTTGAAAATGGCTATTGAGTATGTGCCCCACTGCCCTCTGCTGGATAGAATGAGAACTACTCAGCTACATGTCATAAACCATATACTCCTAACAGTGCAAGGCGATCACCAAATCTCACTCAATGGCAAAGAAAAGAAATCTGCTTGGAAACGGGCCAGTTTCAGTGTGGAAATGGGACTGATTTCAAAATTTCACCAAAATGCAACATTTCAAGCATTTCTTATTTTGTTGCAAATATGTTGTGCACCTCCCATTTCATATATACTTATAGCGTATCAACCTCCCACCCCCTACATTCACTCATCTAGGGAGATTTAGACTGTGAGAGGTACAGAAAGATAGAAAAAGCCTGCAAAGAGAGCTACAGAGAGAGCGGGAGGCATGTATTTTTAATCTCTGTATCTAACACAGCTCTTCACTGAGAGGGGGTGCTCTGGAAATTCATGAATTCTCCCTGTGCTTTTATTCAGCTGGGCATACCCAGC
Source organism: Chelonoidis abingdonii (assembly GCF_003597395.2). Lineage (NCBI taxonomy): Eukaryota > Metazoa > Chordata > Testudines > Testudinidae > Chelonoidis > Chelonoidis abingdonii. The sequence continues at coordinate 16,536,181 of NC_133792.1, read as the reverse complement.
TCCTTCCTAGATGATTCTGTGCTCTTTGGAAGCCTGCAAACCCCATGCCTGTGCCTTTTCAATCCATATGACCCTGTTCCTTTCCCTACCTTCTGTTCTACTTTTCATTACACCCCCTTGTACAGTAAAGCCTCCCATCACGCTGTCATTACTGTTATTACTGCTGATTTACTGCACTTACAGAGTGAAGTGATTGCAGTGACACGGCCCAGCATTTTTCCCCCTTCCCCCCACGACAGCTTGAAATCAAGCCTCTCATTTGCATTTACATGATCTTGCTGTGCAGCTTATGAGATCGGGAGATTTATTTGCTACTTAGCTTGATGTTTGATTATACTCTAAGAAGGCGGTGAGCTACAAAGTGCAGGGATACATCAGATCTGAGCTACTGAGACCCTCTGGGGGACAGTAACTCAACATCAGGTTTAGGTAGATGAGAACAGGAATGTTTGGTGTTTTGAAGGAGGCAAATTTGAGCTTAAAAAAAAAAGGGGGGAACTTGTTTGCTCCCCTCCTGCCCCAAAATGATTAGTAAAATGTGGATGCAGTTTTCTAAAGACAGCTCCAGTTTGTTAGCTCTGGAGAAATGCTACCTGGCAGCTAGTTACAAGGAGTTTGCTGCATATAACTTCCATTCTTGAGCAGAGGAGTAATAACACTCAGCGCTTACCATCCTCAAAGCTTTTCATAAACATAAAAGGTCAAATTCAATGGGAGTTTTGCTTGCTGAAAGACCACAAAATTTGACCCTAATTTATTAATCATCACAACACGTCCCTAAGTAATAATCCCTATATTACAGCTGGGGAAAGAGAGGCAGAGAAGCTCATTATCTTGTGCAAGACTGCAGAGGAAATCAGGGACATAGCAGGAAATACAATTTACTGGTTCCTGGCTCACGATCTTGTGGTTAGATCACCAGACCACAGACTACTGCCACAGAAGTAAGTCAGAAAAAGTGGAACGGTACAGGGCTGTATATCAATGGGTGTTGCATCCTGTCTGAAAAGGACTGCTTGGACGCGACATGTCTATGAATCTGTTATTCATAATATGATGCCAGTGGGAGAATAAGCTATGTATGTTGGTACATTAGACACAATACAACGCCAAATTAATGTTAAATGCAGAAACCTACTTACACTCAGCATCAATGACAGCATGTTAGGGACCCAACCTAACATTTACACATGTCAATAAAAGCTACTTACGTGAATAGTTCAGTGAATTCAATTAAACTACACTGATGAATAAAGTGACTCACGAGCATGTGTCACATATTCAAAATAAAAAAATGCAATGGCTAATATTCTCATAATAAGCTTAAACTCACCCACATTGCACATATTATAGATAAAGCTATTGCACTCAATGGAATAGCTGCTAATCCAATAATGCGCAAATCCTAATTTTTGCACTTCCTGACTTCTGAGTACTCAAAACCATAATCTTAATGTTACACAAGGTAGGATTTTTTTTGTATTTAATTTCTTTCCCTTTAAAAACAAAACAAAAATTACTAAATGGTCTGGGCCAGGATGCATCCGTCATTCTATAGAAGGGGTGGGCAAACCTTTTGGCTCAAGAGCCACATTTGGGCATGGAAATTGTATGGTAAGCCATGAATGCTCATGAAATTGAGGGGTGGGGTGAAGGACGGGGTGTGGGCTCTGGGGTGGAGCCAGAAATGAGGAATTCAGTGTGCAGAAGGGAGATCCAAGCTGGAGCAGGGGGTTGGGGTGCGAGTGGGGGGATGAGGGTTCGGGCAGGCTCTGGGGTGCAGCAGGCTGGGACTGAGGGGTTTGGAAGGTGGGAGGGGGATCAGGGGTGGGGCAGGGGTTAGGGTGCTGGAGGAGGTAAGGGGCACAGGCTCTGGGTGGTGCTTACCTCAAGCAGCTCCCGAAAGCAGCAGCATCTCCTCCCTCCAGCTCCTATGTGGAGGCGAGGCCCGGCGGCTCTGCGCGCTGCCCTGTCTGCAGGTGCCACGCCTGTAGCTCCCATTGGCCGCTATTCCCAGCCAATGGGAGCTGTGGGGGCAGCACTTGGAGCGGGGGCAGCGTGCGGAGCCCCCTGACTGCCCCTACGCATAGGAGCCAGTCCAGGGACATGCTGCTACTTCCGGGAGCTGTGCAGAGCCACAGCACGCATGGAGCGGGGTAAGTCCTGGACCCCACTCCCGGGCAGGAGCTGAAGGGCCAGATGCAGCCCCTGGGCTGTAGTTTGCCCACCTCTGATCTAGATTAATACAACAGGAGTTAGGATGAGATGTTTTTAAATACAAGTATTTCAGCATCTGAGAATAATCTGTTTTTCTCAGACACTGGGCCAAATTCACCCTGGTGTAACTCTACTCTTCTCATTGAAGTTACTCTAGGGATGAATTTGAAGATACAGCACGTAAACATGGGCGGGACTGGGGGGAGGGGTGGCTTTCTGCCACCTCTGTCCCTCCTGAAGTTCCAGGCTATTGTAGGGGTCTGGAACCCCTACAATGTAAGTTAGAGCAGCCCCAGGGACTATCCTCACAGCTACCAATGGGCTGCTCACAGCTGCCAATGGGCTGCTCTGCAGTCCAAAATAGCTGTAGTGCAAACCACACTGACCATTCCTCCTCCTATCAGTGCACTTCTGTGCCAGGGGCTGCATGGGCTGGGCTGCCTACACTGGCCTTGTTCTAGGTGAATTCCCCAGAAGGCCTTTCCAGGCCTTTTGTGCTGCTATAGTGAGGGACAGAATCTGGCCTCTAGTTTACAAAGTGTGGGGTGGGGGGGCGGGGGAGATTAGATCATTAGATTTCAAATAGTGTTTCTATACTGTAACAATTGGACCAAACATCAACACGTTTTGTGCTAAATCTTGCCATTGTATTCATGCAATTGACTTCACTGAGTTGCATGGGGGATGGGACTGTGATAAGAATTCAGCTTATCTGTTTCCAAAAGGATGGCATGATGCTTTTGTAACACTGAAAATGAATAAAAAAAAAAAAAAGATCTCCAAGTGACTTACAAAGATCGGTGGGCATCATAACCCCCATTGTACAGATGGGGGTGCTGTGCCAGAGAAAAGTGACTTATTCAAGGTCACCCTGTGAGTCAGTGGCAGATGTATCCGATGAAGTGGGCTGTAGCCCACAAAAGCTTATGCTCAAATAAATGTGTTAGTCTCTAAGGTGCCACAAGTACTCCTGTTCTTTTTACGGATACAGACTAACACGGCTGCTACTCTGAAACCAGTGGCAGATGAGAGACTAGAGCCCCATTTGGTGCCATATCCCCTGGCTCCTGTTGTACAAGTGATATCTTGCATATAAAAATAGGATGAAATAATAAATATCTAGCAGATCTGTGGCCCGCTCATTTGACCAGTTAATCAGTGAAGAGTCGAATATACTGGACAGTGGAGTAAGCAAGTTTGGAGTGAACCTTGAGCAAATAAAACAGTGACAGGAGTGCTTCAAAAATAGAAATCAAAGCTACTGAACTGTTTTAAGTTTTGATGGGTGCAGGGGTCATTCTGTGTGCGTTTGTTTTCATTTCTTTATAGATTCATTGAAAATCCCTCCATGTAAGATGGAAGTGAACATGATTAATGTGCTAGTTCCTGTGCATACTCCTGGCTCTTCCCTACCAAAGACCAGATGAAAACGTTGGCTCCAATGCCTTGTACTTTGACATATTTCATTATGGTGGCTGGCTTTTTTAATTGTTGTTGCAGTGTCAAGTTATGGTTGTTAGCACAGGCAGAGCACTAATGGTGTAAGTCCTGGACCGGGAGTCAGCCACTTTTGAATACTGGCTTTGACAAACATATCTCCTGTAACTGTCAAAGGTGAGACACGCACCCTCCGTGCCTTAATTTCCCCATTGGTAAAGTAAGGATAATATTTAGCAACTTCACAGGTGGGGGATGCAAGGTTTAACTGAGGTGTGTAGAACTTGAAAGTGCTACTGAAGTGCTAAGTGTTATTATTTCATTTGAAAGATTTTCCCAGTTTAAGATGTTGTTTAAGAAACAAAAGTAGCAGAGGCTGGTGAGGGTAAGCAGGACAGGCATCATCTGCTTTCTGGCACAGTCTTTACCCACTGCTATAAACTGGCTTTCATGCCTCAGTTTTGCCTACAGTGTCAGAGGTCACCAGTCTCCACTGAGCAAAGGGTCTCTGCCTCACACTAAGGATGGTGTGTTGGCAAAACGTCAACATTTAAGATGAGGTTGAGTCACTCCAAATGTGCAATCACCAGACACCCTTGTGCAGTGGTCCCCAATGCAGTGCCCGTGAGTGCCTTGGCACCCGCCAGGACATCTATGTGCGCCCGTGTACTGGCCGGAGGACAAACATCCGCCGAAATGCAGCCAAAAAGTGGAGTCACCACCAAAATGCCACTGATTTTCGGCGGCAATGCCTCTTGACATTGCCGCTTCTCTGCGACATTTCGGTGGATTCTTGTCCGCCGGCCACGGTTCCCAGTGGCTCGTCGTCCGGTGGTCACCACCTGGAAAAGGTTGGGGACCACTGCCCTAGTGGATTGACCGTGCTGAAAAATAACTGGTCCAGTTTAAAAGACTTGTACATTTGGGTTGCATTCACTTTTGGGGTGGCCAAGTGAGGGGGTACAGAGAAAGATAACACTTGCCCCAACTTGTGAAGGAATAATCTCCAAGCTTGGATAGTGACAGAGAAATGCAACCCTGGCTCCTTGTGTGGCAAAGTCCACATTTAACTAGGCTGGGCAGAAGCACAGTTAGAACTATTTTTCTGAAACAAAAAATCCCTCTTTATGGTGATGTGCTTTATGCTACAGCTCATCCTACTATGCTCTCAGATGACAGCTATAAAGTGAATTTAATAACACCTGGCAACTGACCATTTGGTATAGCAGAGTTGGGGCACAGGGCCTTAATATGCTATTGAAGAGGTCTATAATTAGAAAACAGTGCTTTCTCTTAGCTACTGTAGAGTATGGAAAAGGCGCAGTTGGAAACTTATTTCAGTTGCTCTTTCTGAAAGGAAAAATACTGTGGCTCGCAAGCCTCCCTTCGAACATAAGCAAGTAAAATTTCCAAACAGAGCCCTGAGACAGGATGCAAACTAGTCAACAGGTGACTGACTTTGCTGGGGTTTTCAGCATTGTCTAAAAGTGTAGTCATCAACTACCCACTCCAGAAATATGGTTGGTATGTTAACCAGAGGGTGAAAAGGTAGGATGTTCCTGTGGTTAAGCCACTGGAATGGGGCTCAGATAAGCTGGGTTCAATCCTCCGTTCTGCATCATACTGCCTGCATGTCCTTAGACACCGAGGTTGAAATCCTGACTCAGCTGAAGATAACGGGAGTTTTGATATCAACTTCACTGGGGCAAGGATTTCACTGAGAAGGATTAAAGGACTTGTCCCGGCTCCCCATCTGTAATAGTGGGGATGATAATACTTTCCCTCGCACACCTTTTGTCTGTTTTGTCTATTTAGTAGTAAATTCTTCAGGGCAAGGAGTGTCTCTTACTATGCATATGTACAGCGCCTAGCGCCCTTACCTCCACTGGTGCCTCTGAGCGCTACTGTAATACAAATAACAATGAAAGATTGAATGGGAGTTTTCTTAGATGGACTGTGAGTGCATCTCTAAGGGAAAGAAATGCACTGTCTGGTACAGGACCTAGACCATGCAAGACGCTGGTACACGCAAGGACTGTTTGTACTTAGCTTTTAGTCTTGAAAATTACCATGAGATATGCTATTACAATTAATTATTAAAGACTTAAGAAAGAGGCTACCCTATTATATAAAAGACTCCAGTGATGATCTTTATCCAACTTGTAAAATGGGCGGACTTGGTGGGACTGAATAATTTTCTTCTCTTCTGCACAAATCATGAATGCTAGTCATACTTCGAGTCTGAAGTGAATACTGTGAGGCTAGTACAGACCAGCTTATAATTACCAAACTAGAGAAACAGAACAGCATTTCCTAATGAATGACAAGCCACTAGGTGGAAACCTAATTTGGTCTAATTAAGCAGCCTTTGTGAGGATTTGTCTTTAGATGAAAAGAGGGAGCCAAAAAGATCTAAATGCAAATGAACTCTATCTTTTTGGTTTTAAAGGGCCAGCCAGATATGAAAGTATTTACGCGCACGCTGTTTTGATTCTTCTTCATGGGAGTATTTACCAGTCTTTTAGTTTTCACTTGACAGCTACTTTTTGCTCCTAACTTCTGGTAATTTGGAAATGCTTATTGCACTGTTTCTTGACTTAGCAGATATTGTATTCTAAGTATTCTAGCTGGACAATTCTAGCACCAAAATAGCACAAACACAGAATCAGTTTTCCATATAACAAGGAAAGAAGAGGAGGTTTGCTAGGGAATGAAATTCCAAGTTTGGTTTGCTCCAATCTGTTCATGGTGTCAGGTAACCCTGAAGATTTGTGGGGGTTCTGGGCTCTTCATCTGTATCTATATATTTCTCTTTTTGTCTATAGTATGAATTATCACTGATAAATCAATAACATCCTGCCCAGTTTTGCTCTTTCTGCTGATTCTGCTAAGACGGCATTAAGTCCATCAGGTAAACACCTGAAAATTGAAAGTTCTTAAGTGTTTAATTTAGATCAAAAGGAAATATTGAAAATGAGTTTCCCTCTGTTATTAAATCTGCTTTTCATTTTAGGCCAAATATGAGTCTTGTGCCAATGGACAGGGCCAAAAAAGCAAATCTGTTCTCTGTAAGGGTGGTATAGTTGGTGAAGTGCACACCAGAGCAATTCTGCTCCACAGCTAATACACAAGCAAGAAAAGGTAGAGAGATTGGACAGTATATATTATGCAAGGCTGCTAGGCAGGAAGAAAAGGGGCACATGGTCAGAGCAAAAGTGGGTGTGGATAGAAGTGGGTCTGAGCTGCAAAGTTCAGATCTGAATTTTCCAAATTTTGAGAGGTGTTCAGATCCAGGGCTTTGGCTTGAGCTCATCTCTAAACAGGGATGGCCAAATTTATGCTCCTCACATGCTTGACTCCTAAAGCAACATAGACACTGTGGGTGGAATTTTCAAGGGTTTTAAGTGCTTTAGGAATATAGGTCCCTATTGGTTTTCAATAGGATTTATGCTCCTAAGTCTCACTTACTCGTTTGAAAATCCCACCGCACACCAGCTACACTAATCACTCATCCTTACGAGGTGAAATAAGACTGTCAAAGGTGGAAGGTGAGCAGAGGAAACAATATGCAGGGGCTGATGTGGGGGTGCCTCTGCTCTGCTGGCTTTGGAGTGGCTCCCAGAGCAGCCTCTACTGATGTCGGGTAACCCTCTGAATTGTATACTCATGTGAGTCATGTAGACAGTGTGGCAGGGCAGAGCAGAGCACAGAGATGCCTTTAGAAGGGGGCAAAGGGAAAGTAGATTGAACTGTTCTGTCTTTCCAGCATATTATCAGACCCTAGAACGAACAGGCAAGAACGTGGGCAAAATACTGTACATCCATTCCGACAGTGGGAGCAACTAGTAACAATATCTGCATTTGGCACCCAGGAAATTTGAACTCTTAAAGTAGAAAAGAGGGGATGGAAAGGTTAGCGGTAAATGGGTCATTGTTCCCAAAACAACCAGAGCTTTGAGAATATTCATCAGATTAAACCAGATTCTGCCCTCAGATACTTGTGTTCGACTCCCATTGCTTCTGAAAGGAATTTTGAATGCCTATCTGAAGGTAGAATATGATGCAATATTTAGTGTTCTTAGTGGGGAGAACATTGTCTAGTGATTAGTGCAAGAGACTGGCTGTCAAGAGTTCTGGGTTTTATTCTTGCTCTGAGATTTCCCATATGCAAGATGGGGATAATACTTACCTACTTTGCCACTCCTCATGAACCTCGCTGGTACCACTTTATAGAATCCTTCTAGAACACTGAGGCCAAATTTTGTTGAGATTTACATCCACTGTGAGCCCAATAAGTCAGGGACAATTAAGCCCTTGGTGTTCACACCCTGCAGACACTTATGTATCCTGTCCCCTGCTTTAGCCGTGCTACGCATATTTTGCACTTTTGGTCCTTCCTCATAAATCTCCTGGGTCTCTGTAAAACACAGTGGACCTCATGCTGTCAGTGAGATCCATGCAACGACAGTGATATCCAGGGAGCTGAAAAGTGTAAGAGAGACCAGGATTTGGCTCAATTCCTTTCTGTGGAGGCAATGTTACTCGGCCATGGATACAATCCAAAGCACACTTCCGTTGGCATAGAACTCAGTCTTGGGGCCCAAAAGTTGACCCTCTGATACGTATCTGTTGGCTGCACTGAGGGTTGCACACGTTAATTCAAGGGAATTGGTATTTGTTGTATACATATTAGTCAATACGATCACAGTAACGTCCAGAGCCAAACAATCAAATCTCAGAGATTGGCAAGCAAGGTGTTACAGTCAGCAACCTCTCCTTATTTACAGTGCTTAGACCTCCCATAGGAAGACACAAAGCTGCGATAATTGCAACAAGTTACCAGCTTCTGTACTTCTTGGACTGAATAATCTCCATTTTCATCATAGAACAGTTAAAAGTTTTTGCTACTAAAAAGGATGCTGTTTCTTTAATGTAATAAAACCTCAGCAGGACAGAACATCTTTAGTAGACTATCCCCCACAATTCCCATAAGAAATCAAATATAATCCTATTTAAGAAGCTTTAAATAATTTTGAGCTTTCATATTGACTTATTAAAATGCAGCTTAAAAAACACCTTCACTGCAATCCCTTTACAAGGGTCAGGGATATAAAATTTTCAGAAATATGATTAGTAGATCAGTTGGAAAGACATAGGCAAAAGGTTCCAATTTGACTATGTAAAGTGCCATTCTGCATCAGAAAGTGACTGTAAAAATGGCACCTTCTTAATAAATGGATCTGGTTCCTGTGTCTCTTTAGTCAGATCAGCTCCTTTTAGTGCTTTAAGCTTTTACACTTAGACCTGCAGAGCCGACACAGCTAGGGAAGAAAGAGCTAGATTTTACTCCCTGTGCACCACCAGAAAAAATGTTCACAACTTTCAGTTATGGGGCAAATCAGTTACACCTGGGCAAACACATTGGATGTCATGCAGAACATAATCTGAAGATAGTCGGGATGCAACTATGTCATGGAGTACAATGGGGTTTCCCAGATGTCAATGAGGATACAGTTTGGCCTGCTGGTGGTGAGTGCGAAGACAAGAACCCATCCTGACTTTCATATTCTGAGGTGTGGGGAGGGGACCAACAAAAATCTTTTTATTTGTAAATGGAGCATAATTGCTATGGAAATTATTAGGAGACAATCATGAGATCTCACAACACACACTTTCTACCGAATTACATTTCACAGTGGACCTGAACTTTAAAGCAAAGGCTGAAATGGGCTCCCCAAAAGGTATAGGAAGAAATTCTAGCCCCACTGATGATTTCAGTCTCAGAATTTGAAATTTATTGGCTGTTGCAGCTGCCTGAAAGAAGAAATGCCCACTTATGCTATTTGTAAGGTCAGGAATATAAAGTTTAAACCCTTCTGGTGCATCACAAATTGACTTGGTAGCACTCAATCTAAAGATAGTTGTGTCAGAAACCATGTAGTGAAATATCTTCACTAATATTCATCCTGTGTCTGTGCATGTGAGCTTCAAGTGTGGGCTTCTCTCTCCTTCCTAAGGATGCCCCGAACCAGTAAATATGTCTGTCTTGTCAGCGTCCAAGTTAGGCTTTTTCCACTAGTATGTTTTCATGATCTGAACAGGGCAGGATTTGCTGTTTTGAAGTGTATCACAATACTCATGTCACTTTTTGTCATATGAGAACTGCAATATCACTCCAGGGAGAAATATATGCTATAATAATTGCATGCTTCATTATCACCATGTGAATGCCGGGGTGTGTATCTGTGTATACGAGGGGCCATATTCAGCTCTACTACACAGTGCAACCCTCACAGATATCAAAATCTTTGCATGGGTAACCGAGAGCAGTTTTCAACCCAGGCTGTTAAAAAATTAGATAAAAATTACTAATCAAACATAGGGGAAATCAAGTTGGTTAAATGTCTCTCTTCAGGCAAAATTTTGTCCTGAGTTACATCTGTGCAATTCTATTGAAATCATTAGGCTTGCATGGATGTAAATGACAGAATTTGGCCCCACACCTTTGAGTATATAAAATATAATGGACCCAAACTGTGCTGCCAGTGATAAGTAAACTCAGTGGGGCTTGCACATGTGTAACTGAGAGAAGATTCTGGCCCATATTGTTTACTCCGTCGCACAGCAAAAAGTATTTGGCACATTGAAATTTAATAGCAAAACCAGGCAAGCAAAATCACACCCTCCTCATTACATAATGGCAGTTACTGTGAAAGCTTAATGTGTCAAACTGTTTCTCCAGGTAATAATGTGACTAATAACTTTACTTCTGCCTCAGGCTGGACTTTGGTCATGGCTGTCACAGATTCTATGATTTTTGTTGTGGTTTTTTTTTTCAAAAATATCCATGATTTTGACATGTTGGGACTCGTGTGTGTGAGCGAGTGGGTTGGGAGACGTAATGGCTCAACAAACTGTGGTGTTAAACCTGGGGCTGTACGGGAGGCAAACAGAGAGAAGCTGATCCACAAGGGACCGAGTGCCTTCAGTTCCCGACTGAGGTCAGTCAATGGGAGCAGAGCAGAGCATGCTTGATACTTTGCACAATCTCGCCCAGGAGCTCATGCAGAAAAACTGCAGACACACCAAGGACCAGAACAGTGGTCACTTGGTGAGATCTTTAATTCCCTCCTGAGTTTTCTTCCTGTCCTGCTTCACCCTGCTAAATTTTCACATTTAACCTGGCTTTCCAATTATTGCTTTGGGTTTACAAAGGTGGCTCTGGTGTGGTCAAAACTGCAACTGAAGCCCACAGACTGAGAACGTAACTTATTTTTTTTCCACATTTTAGTTTAAGTAATGTGGGGTACATATTAATGCTAATTATTTTTTACTTTATTACTATATTTTCTTTAGTCCTGCTAGTGATTTCCCTGTTCCTTTCTTCACCAAATCATTACAATAAAATACCAGCCCTACCCATGTCTATGACTTTGTCTTTATTCATGAGTTTTGTTGAAAGTCTAAAACACCGTGGGTCGTGCTGCTTGTCTAACATACACGAGTAACGCCACTCATTTCCAAAAGGGCTAATTGTATAAGACAAGCAAGACTTGGCCCTAAAAAGCCAGTATTTGCTACATCAGATGTTTTATATGCTTCAAAATTCTGTATGTTCCCTTATTACTCAACGCTTACAAAAGAATTCTGCTCTGTTGGAGTTCTGACCCATATTTTCAGTGCAGCAGCCCAAATATGGTTGCTAAAAGGTAAAGATATATGCGGCTCCTCTTACCTCTCCCAACCCCTGTTCAGCTGCTGTGGTATTTTCCTTCATTATTCTGGTGCCTCAGACAGTAAACCGCTCTAATTTCCTACATCGCAGCTATTTATTTAAATGCTAACTCACATTATGAAGTGATAATCCACAAGCGCAGGAGATAATTTATAAAGCATTTAAATTAAGAGGAGCAGCTAATTGGGAGCATGTGTCTTATAAGCCCTGCTAACACCAGAAAACTACAAATTAGGGGAAAATGGAAGATATTTTTATCTTGCCTTTTTCTTTTGATAATGCACTAAGGAAAAATATCACCATGCATCATACAAATACTGCTCCTCACGGAAGTCTACTATTCCTTTTCTGTCTGCCTTATAGCCAGTCAAACACGCAATGCTTTCATTGTTATAAATACCTCATTATAACACACACAATAATCTTTGTTCCTGAAGAAGGTGGGAAGAGGTTTTTTTCCGCTTCTAAATAAGGTGGAATAAATTTTCCCAGAGAGGTTCCCTTCTCAGCCACACACAGTAATTTAAAGACCAAAGACTCACTGGTTATATAGGAATGCTGAAAAGCATTTAATTTAGGGCTGCATTGTATTGTATGAATTTTATAGGTTTCTGCTGAAATTAGAATATAAATGGCCATGAATCAAAGAAGAGTAAATTTACTATGACCACAAAATTGTGTAGAACGGTGGCTCAACATATTTGGAAGCAAACTATATTTGGGAAGCTCCATTTGGTTTTTGATACCAAAGCTGAAAAATGTAAATCTCAGCAAGGTTGAATGGTGGCTCTTTGTTCTTAAAGGCCACACTGTCCAGATTAAAACTTATGCACCCCAAGTACATGCAGTTCCCAATGGGACAGCTGTACAGTAACTGTTTCAGTGTTCAAGTTACCGTGACCATCAATCACCTGCAATAGTCCATAAAATACTGTTGGGCTAAAGCTGGAGGCACAGGACAGGTCGCAATACATGGCAGCATCCACAGCTGCTCTGAAAGACTGTGACTATCAAGACGCTTGGCAAAGCTCCAAACACAGATACCCCAAATTTTCAAAAGTAACTTGTTACCAAACAGGAGGATGGAATACTCAGTGTATTTACCAAGTTAGTTCCTGTTTTCATGGAGTGCAACATACTTTTGGCCACAAAAGGACTGACTGTTACTTGCTGAGGTTAGGATTTTCAGCCTCTTTGTTGCTGGTGCTTTGATCGTAAAAAGGGCTGCAACATGCTCCATTACTATACGAGCGGGATTCCTTGGCATCACTCCCTTAGTGACCACCTCTTGATAACAATGGAATCTAGAAGAAGTGACATGGGTACATAGATAATGAAACCTGCACTAAGGACCACACTCAAATGCAACCACTCTAGAGTAGTTAACAGTACCACTTTGTTTGATCTGTAGTTAAAAGACCACCTGTATTAAGCAACCAATTCTTGTTAGGTCCCAAGGTGTGGTTACTTGAGATAGGTTTCACTGGTTGTGTAATATTTTACACACACATCCCTACCTGTCTCAGGAATGTTTGTAAAGCACATTATGGTCCTTGGAAGGAAGGTGCTATGGAAAGGTATGTGATAAACACACACGTGTGTGTACTTACTGTGGCTATAAAATATAGTTTTAATCTTTGCATTCCTATTTCTGCTCTTACACATCTCCTTCACCTATACCTTGTCAAATGAAGTCACAAACCAGGCTCTGGCATTACCAGTGTTGCACTTCAACCCAAAGGAAGCCATAAATCTGAAACTTCAATCATGTCTTTACGATCATTCAGCAAACACAGATGGAGGATTTATTCAACGTGGGACAGCAAATAGGAAACTGCAGGGGGTTATTGCAGGAGATATTGGTTTAGCTAAGGCAGAACTGCTCCCATGGGCCTCTCTAGGGGCCAGCCGATGAACAATGACAATAACAAGGCAATTATAGGGAAGAGGGTGGGGAGGGTCAAATGCTTTGGTAAAGATGGGTAAGTTTCCAGTATGGTGGCCAATCCAAGGCTGTTTCTGCTCTTCAGTGCTAAAAGACTGTGTGTGTGTGTGTGTGTGTGTGTGTGTGTGTGTGTGTGTGTGTGTTGTGTGTGTGTGTGTGTGTGTGTGTAATTTTATCAATAGCCAGGGTCCTAAGAATGCAGCAAGTGTTTACAAAGCTAGGTGGTTTCCTTTAGGAAAACCCTCCCCCATATTATATTAATAGCTAAAAGTCACATAGCTAAGGAGGATGTGATTTACTGTATCGGTTTTCATGCACTTAGGACTAAATCCTTGTTCCCAGCAGCCAGGCTCAGGGGATCTCATCTTGGGCTGGGGATGTGGAAACCTCAGATGTGAAGGAACCCTCGTGACTCGTGCATGCCACCGCTGTAGGAGAGAATGGCTGATGGATCTATGCGCTTAAGGGGACGCTGGTCCTGCACCACGGACGACAGGGACCTCCTGCAGATCAGAGCTTCACAGCACACATGGGTGTGGGTGAGGGTACTGACCTTCCTCCCTCCCATGCTGGAGGAGAACAGAACCATGTCCAGTAGGTTAGGGTCTGCCACGGCTGCAGAGGAAGGCAAAGGGTTTGGCCAGCACAAGTTATACCAGTAATAATGGAGATTGGGAGGCGGTGGAGAGAGTGAGTGGAAATGCAGGAAGAAGCAGATAAACTGGAAAACGTTCTTTGTCTCTGTCTCCTATCTGGTATAACCAGAGCTCTGCTAAGAAATCTGCAATAGCTCTTGAACCAGCTTGACCCTGCGGGTCCTCATGAGATTGCTCACTGAACTGGTGTCCAGCCATTGCAGTGCTAACTAGCGGCACGGCTTGTAGGGGAGCATCATTTTCTAATCTTACAAACAGGACAGAGAAGAGCTTGTGTCCTGCATTATGTGAACTATAGACAGAGGCCCAAATCCTGCTTAGTTTACTCAGGCAAGTAGGCCCACTGAAAGCAGGGACAGTGTACACATGAGTAAGGCCAGCAGGATCTGGCCTGGAATAATTCACTTCAATTCACCAGTGGGCGTAACCATGTTGCTCATTGATAAATGTTAGGTCCCTGGCTATTACTAGGATTCTCAGCCCCTTAGCTTTCTCTGCTTATTTAACAGCAACGGCCATTTTCAAAAGCCAGAGTAGAAAACAAAAAAAAGCAAAAGCGCAGCATTCTTAGTTCTGATATACAAAGCACAAGAGGTGAGCTAGACAAATAAGCAGGCACCGCTCCACTGAAGTGAATGGGATTGTGCCTGCTTTCACAGGGGCTGAATGGGACACTGACTTAGATGGGGGCTATTTAGTCAAGTCTTAAATCTTGGTGTCGGGCCTGCTTTTTCATTACTCAGTTTCATGTAACAGCCAGGACTGAGACCACAAGCAAGCATGGACCTTCCTTATACAGAGGATAAGAATCATAAGAGGGGGACATTGATTATTTATTTTTATTACCAGAGCACCTAGAAGCCCCAGTCAGAGGCCCGGACCCCACCGTGCTAGGGGCTGTACAAACACAGAAGAAAAATGAGGCACGAAAGATTTGGCTGGAAGGAATCAAAGCCGTTAAGCCCCTGGGAGAGCTGGACCCTACTATCGCCCCCCAAGAGATTGGATGTTTGCTTGAAATCTGCATGTTTCCAGCATGTATTAGAGATGTGATGAAACATTTTTTCTTTTTAAAAAGAGGCAGTATCACAAAAGCAGGAACGAAAGCGATTCATCCCCACCTGTCCTACCTTCCCTCCCACTGTACTGCCGGCTTCCCCTTCCCATGCCAGCCCAAGAGCTGTTTGTGTAAGCCTGCAGACGGAGGTTTGAAATATTACAAAGGAGGTGCAGGCATTGCTCCCTGCGGCCTTGCCCCCAATGGCACAAATGCAGACATAAAATAACCAAGAAACATCAGTAACCTGTCGCGAAAGCCCTGCTCCGAGGCGAGAGTTTTCCTCCCTGCCGTGGCTGTTAGCTGCAATGTATTTCTCCCTGCACTAAGCACCGTCTTTCCCAGGGCTGCATTACGATGATTTATAAACCCCATTTCTGTGGAAAACTAATAGATCAAAGTGAGGAGAAGGCAAAAGAGACACAAGCAGCTGGAGGAAGATATTGAACCATGAAACAAAAACACAAATGAAAAAATAGTTTGTGGCACAAGCAAACTGTTCCGTGTTCCACTTTTATTACAGAAAACTAATAGAGGCATCTGTATTTTAATCTGCTCTTTTAAAGACACTCCATTCTGTAAATCTCATGTTAAGGCTTCCTTATGTATGTACTCACACATCTGTATTATTAAATCAAACATTTATTCCAACATTTTAGCCCCTCTAGACATTTAGCTCTGTATTTTTGATACCTTCTACATTTTGATCAACATCCAGTTTTCAGTTCTCTAGGACCAGATTTTCAGTGAATCCTAATTCACTCTGACCGAATCTGAACTTTAAAAAGGTTTGTTCGCGGATGGAAGGTTGGGACTGCATTTTGCAAGGGGCATAATTTAGTGATTTGAGTGCAGGACTAGGAGCCAGGAACGGCTGAGTGTCAAATCCTAGCTCTGATATTAACTTGCTCTGTGGCATGGCTTGTCACTTACCGCTCTACTTCAGACTCCTCCCCATTTTACAGATTGGGAGAATGGACTAGATTAATTGATAGTGCAACTATCAATTTCTAGCAAGATACATTAGGAATGGATTTGAGCCAATAATACATACCAGTACTCATTCCATGTTGCAATGATTATTTATTGCATTAATATTTGTAAGAGCTTTGGAGATGTAAAACTAATTGGGGCTTTTTGTGTGTTCTGCTTGACTGGTTCAACTATCTGTACTCACCAGACATCCTTTAATTCAAACAAAGGTAACTGTAGAGAATTATTATCAAAATAACCATAATCCTCAGCATTTTGAAACATACAAAGTGCTGTGTAAGTGCTGCACAAACATTAACTGATACCTACACTTTCCCCATGTGGCGCATGCATAAGTGCAAATGGTAGGACAATGGATTAAATGGAGTGAACTAGGACAAACAGCAGCATTGATGTGAAACAGACATATATAGGAAGGCTTTAAGGGGGTTGTAAATAAGCATAGAGATGCTCAAGGTGGAATTTCGCTGCATTTTGTGGGTATGTATTTGTCATTTTTGAATGGTATCAGAGGGGTAGCCATGTTAGTCTGGATCTGTAAAAGCAGCAAAGAATCCTGTGGCATCTTATAGACTAACAGACGTTTTGGAGCATGAGCTTTCGTGGGTGAATACCCACTTCGTCGGATGCATGTAGTGGAAATTTCCAGGGGCAGGTTATATAATGAAGGCACTAGAGATAACGAGTTAGTTCAGTCAGGAGTATGAGGCCCTGTTCTAGCAGTTGAGGTGTGAAACCAAGGAGGAGAAACTGGTTTTGTAGTTGGCAAGCCATTCACAGTCTTTGTTTAATCCTGAGCTGATGGTGTCAATTTGCAGATGAACTGAAGCTCACAGTTTCTCTTTGAAGTCTGGTCCTGAAGTTTTTTTGCTGCAGGGTGGCACCTTAAGATCTGCTATAATGTGGCCAGGAGGTTGAAGTGTTCTCCTACAGGTTTTGTATATTGCCATTCCTAATATCTGATTTGTGTCATTTATCCTTTTCCATAGAAACTGTCCAGTTTGGCCAATGTACATGCAGAGGGCATTGCTGGCATATGATGGCATATATTACATTTAGTGACGTGCAGGTGAATGAACCGGTGTTGGTGTGGCTGATCTGGTTAGGTCCTGTGATGTGTTTGCTGGTGTAGATATTGTGGCAGAGTTGGCATCGAGGTTTGTTGCATGGATTGGTTCCTGAGCTAGAGTTACTTATGGTGTTGTGTTGCAGTTACTGTGAGAATATGTTTCAGGTTGGCAGGTTGTCTGTGGGCAAAGACTGGCCTGCCACCTAAGGCCTGTGAAAGTGTGGATCATTGTCCAGGATGGCTGTTAGATCCTGATGATGCTTTGGAGGGGTTATAGCTGGGACTGTATGTGATGCCAGTGGAGTCCTGTTGTTTCTTTCTTGGTTTGTCTTGCAGTAGGAGGCTTCTGGGTACGCTCTGGTCTTGTTGATCTGTTCTTTATTTCCTCGTGCGGGTATTGTTAGTTTTGAGAATGCTTGGTGGAGATTTTGTAGGTGTTGGTTCTGTCTGAGGGGTTAGAGCAGATGCGGTTGTACCTCAGTGCTTGGCTGTGACTGGATCGTGTGATGTTGCCCGGAGGAACTGGAGCATGAATGGTATGGGCATATGAGGGCGAAGTTTTCGGACTATGTGGTGTTAATGTGACCATCACTATTTGCACTGTGTTGTCTGGAAGTGGACCTCCCATGTAGCTTTGGTCAGGCTGAGTGTTGGATGGGGTGGAAGCGTGTTGAATCGTGGTGGAATTTTTCCGAGTCTCCTTCCCATGGGTTCGATGATGAAGATGTCATGTCGTGTAGCTAGGCAGGAAGGGGCTGTTGAGCGGCCAGAGCATTCGCCAACTACAGACCAGTTTTCTCCTCCTTGGTGTTTCACACCTCAACTGCTAGAACAGGACCTCATCCTCCCTGATTGAACTAACCTCATTATCTCTAGCTTGCTTGCATATATATATATACCTGCCCCTGGAAATTTCCACTACATGCATCCGACGAAGTGGGTATTCACCCACGAAAGCTCATGCTCCAAAACGTCTGTTAGTCTATAAGGTGCCACAGGATTGTTTGCTGTCATTTTTGAATGTTTGCATTTATAATTTTTTGTAAACTTTTTTTGTGTATTTAATTTTCTGTGGGGATTTTTTGGTGGCAATTTCCTGTTGCTAATTAATATTGCTGCCGAGTATCACAGTAACTCCAGAGGGGCTATCTTGCTCAAGCTCCTATGTTGCTGTTGCAGTCTCTAGAGTGCCTTGGTTTCCCATTTCCAAGGAGGCCTGGGTATCAGTCACACTCCGAGACACAGGCCACTCATACTACTTCACATAGATATGTACGTTATTGAATTAAGAAAGTGTCTGTGAAAGGTGCCAGCCCTGGAGAATGATGTCCTATGTTCAGTAACAGGACAGGCACAGCATGGGCAGCAGAAGAGCTCATTTCCCTCACACACTGATTGGCAAAACTTTGGCGTGGAGGGCCCATCTCTAGAGATGTGGGGGAGTTGACTCTCCATGACATACTTGGTTCTGTGTTGAGAGGCTGCCAACGACTGGGGGCTACATAGTGCCATTTGTGATGTGGACAACTGCCCAATAAGGACCAAACCAACTTCATTTCACATAGTCCTCCAAAGAGCCATGCGGTGGTAATAATTTGCAGCTATTACTGACCTGGACCAGATCTGAATCAGTATCAGAAGTAAAAGTTCATCCTCACTCTTTCCCATGCCCTGAGCAATCTGATCTCCTCTCAATCCACTGGAGAGGTAACGTTAATGATATAAGACAATCACCTGTTTTCTCTCCCTGCCCCATCTACAGCGCTTCCACCATGTGCTTGTCTACTGAGAACAAGACCAGCAGTAATATAATTAATATTTTAGGTGGTCTGCTGCACGATAGAAAGATTCAGCAAACACATTCTTTTATTTCTATAGATAGCTATAAGATTGCTATACATAACTGCACCACTGGATGGAATCTGAACTGCTCAATTGTCATAGGCTCTATGCTGAGAGCAACTAAAGGAGATTCTTCTTTAGCTAAAAGGACCTCTGCTTTGAAGCAAGAGGATCTGAATTCTCTCCCTCCTATCACCATGAAGTTTGGAATGACCGTAGTGTGCAGAGTGGTGACACCTGTGAAGTCCCCCCTGCTCTAGCCATTTGACCACGCTCCCTATTACAGCATGTTCGTTGTTACCTAGCAGATATTTTAAAAGTTCCAGCACTCTGAACAATATTCTTCTCCCAGATCCCTGTGGCCTAACAGAACTTGATCCTGTTGTTCTGTTCTCTGAACATGCAGATAACTGTCGCCTTCATCTATGGCTGTACAATGGATGTAGGGAAAACAGAATCTCAGAGCTGAGATCTGCCAGGTAATGTGAGAGGAGTATTTTGTCCTATAACTTTAACAAGGTGGTAGGTTAAGAGAAATGCAGCTAGGGAAAAATATGGGGAATGTTCTCTCTCCAAACAGGCAGTGCTCCACTTTGCAAAAGCACCAGGGATTCCCCATGTGGCTTAATTTATTATTTTCCCAGTCGTTAAATGCCAAAACAATAAAGCAAAATCTATTGTTAGCTTTAAAAGCCAGTTGATTTGCATACAGTTGTGATAGCCCTACGGCTGCCTTCATTTAAACGCAGTAAACTGAGGTACCTTTATAAATTATGACTTGTTTTACATTTAATATACTGAACTATATTAACATAATATTAAGAGGCTGACTTCACAACTTAATTGCTGATCACGTAGAAGGCTGGCTTATCAAAAGCATTAGTCTAGCACTGCTGTTGAGGTCTGAGGTGACATCAGATCGAATGGCATGCTGCACAAAGGGACTGTGAAATGCCCGTTGTCTAGCATGGTCAGATGCTCCCCTTGAGAGAGCTCTTGAAAGTCTGGGGGATTTTTATTCCACTGTTGGTTCACCCCATTGTGCTAGAAGCTACCAGCCTACTTGGACCTCCGTCACAGAGCATCAGCAAGACAGCACAGCAAGTGCATGATACTAGCTATACAGAATCCCACTGACAAAATCAATCCTCCTTTTTATTTCAGGAAGACTTTGCATAGTTAAAATAATACCCTGTGAGATGCCACTGTCTGGTGGAGCCATGCTCTAATCATGCAAGCCACCCCAGCAACTGGACCACCAAAATTGCCTTACAGAGTTACCTTTTGATGTCACTATCACCACAGTACCTCATCTTCCCTGCTTGCTCTCCCCCTTTTCCTCTGTTGGACCTTCACTCGTGTCATGTTGAATTTAGACAGTACATGTATTTGGGCAGGGACAGTAACTGATACTGATAATATTGGTCTGATCCTCAGCTACATCCAAAAACTGTATACTGCAGCTGAAGAAGGGTGTATGCAAATCTTGCTGGTTCACCCCCTGGATCCTAGGCTGGCTGAAGGCTGCTCTAAGTTACTCTGTCACCCAATAGCACCAAGAAGATGACGTGGCAGCTGGGCACTAGGTGGGCCTCAGGATGTATCGGCCTCTGATCTCTGTGTTGCTTTCAGGCAGGTGGGTTTGTGTGGGAACTGTTGTCAGCTCTGCAGCACTAGAGAATCACACTACTTTGGGGAATCCTGAGTGACTGGACCAGCTTTGCCGCAGAATCCACCAGATGTGTGGTGGAAAGTGGCATACTGCATGGGTAAATCAGGCCTTGCATATCAACTGTGCAGTAGCATATTACAAAAATCTAACATTTTCAGTACCCAATCATGTCCTGAGTTGTGTTCGAGACAAGAGCTCCTCAGCCACTGTATGGCAGCCACAAATACAGAAGAGCAGACTGAAAGGGTATAAATTCTCTCATGCACACACACTTACATATACCTCTGAGCACCACATATAGCTCTAAATTCCCAGGGAGTTTTAGACTCTGAAAGACTTTTGGGCTGGGGCCAGATTTTAGTTTTTTAAAATGTATTTGGGTTGACAAAGTTGTATGTCAAGTTTCAGGCCAATGAGATTTAAAAGAGCAGAGTTAAAGACCCATGAAAATTGGGGTTTATAATGGAAATACTGGCAAATTCTTAACTACAGAGAAGCTACCAGGCGGCATTGCTACAATAACTGGAAAGGGAGGGGAAAAATCATACTGTTTTTCAGTGCTTAGCTAAGAAATACAACAAGAGAGTTTATTGCTTACAAAACACAGCTGCACCACCTCAAACTGGATGAAAAAATGAACTCTGATAATTTATTACACCCCTAAAGTCACAAGAATGTACCCATAAATTAGTTTTTGGAGGGTGGGGAATGGTACCACTGTTACCATTCTGTACAACTTACTTATTAGTATCATAATTTATTATTATTATGAAGCCCTGCTGTAAATACAGAGGCAGATAAAATTCAAATCTATTAAAACAACAGCTCCACTTTCTCTGAGCCACTGAGGGACACCATTCCAAAGGAAATGAGATAAATTACTAAGATGAATGTATGCATCTTGTATTACAGTATGTTGCTTGTATATATGCAAGTGTAGCACTAGAAACATAATTTAACCAAAAAAGACAGAATTGTGTTAAGTTTTACTATTCAGAATTCAGCAGGGAGGACTTGATTAAGTGCCAAATGGTCAATTAGGTATTTTTTAAATGGACTGATTATATATGGAAGAGCAAATATGTTAACTTTGCATAAATGAATGTACATAATTGTTGAAATACCTACCTTGTTTGTAGTTCAAATGTGCCATGAGTCAACATGTATTTTAAAATAACTTTTGGCCAGGTGCTGCAGGGAGGTGAAGATTATACTGATATGACTGGCTATGATACTGATGGAATATGTATCCCAAAGTGAAAGAAAGATAGGAAGAATAGTAACAGGCCAATATGGCTCCATCAGGAGCTCTTTAATGACCTAAAAATCAAAAAGAAATTTTACAAAATGGAAACATGAACAAATTTGTAAGGATAAATACAAAAGAATAGCACAAGTATGTAGGGACAAAATCCAAAAGTCCGTGGCACAAAATTAATTACACCTAGCAAGGGACATAAGAGATGTTCTATAAATACATTAGAAGCAAGAGATACAGAAAGCAAAGTGTAGGTCCTCTGCTCAGTGGGGAAGGAGAGCTAATAACAGATGTGACTAAGAAGGTTGAGGTGTTTAATGCCTATTTTGCTTCAGTCTTCACTAAAAGGTTGACTGTGGTCTTGCTCCCACTGAAGTCAATGGGAGTTTCATATCATTTTTCCTCCTCTTAATTACCGTCTTAGGTAGTTAGCTGACAAACAAACTGTTAATATACTTTTATACATAGAAACAACTAAGGAACCAAAGGGGGATTTTCCTTTCAAGATTTTAAATGAAATTCTCTCCTTCCCTGATGCACAGATGGGTTAGCACAGGTGAAAACTATACAGAATCGTTTATTGTGCAATACCCACTGTCCACTTCTGGAGTCATAGGGCTTATCTATCCAACGTGCAGTGATCAATCTATTGGGGGTCAATTTAGAGGGTCTAATGAAGACATGCTAAATCTACTGCCAATTGCTCTGCCATTGACTCCGGTACTCCACCGGAATGAGAAGCGTGAGGTAAGTCAACAGGAGAGTTTCTCCTGTTGAACCAGCATGGTGTAGACACTGCAAAAGTTGACCTAAGCTACATTGACTCCAGCTATGTTATTCACACAGCTGGAGTTGCGTAACTTAGGTCGACTGAGTCCCATAGCATAGATCTGCCCCTAGGTTCAAATCCTTGTTAGGTCACAACAGAGTCGGTGAGTTTGGTGGTCATGGCCTAATGGATACATGTCCCCATCACTATTCTACTATATAGTTGGACATGGCTGATATTCTCTGTTCAGAACTAGAGCACATTGAGAGGCCTGTGTGTTGAAGTCTGCACCGCACCTACCCTATAATCTTAGGTGTATCTCTAGCCTTCTATTCAGCCAATTGTGTATTTGGTTTGTTTTTAAGAATTTTGTGTTTGTGATACAAAATTCACATTATACCTTTCAAAGTAATCTAAGAGTCATGTGGGTTTAGACAGCTTCACTTTTATGAATGTTGGGGGTATTCTCACAGCAGAGTTCATGAAATAGAAATCCAGCTAAATCTCAGTGGCCCAATATGTAAACAAACTTAATAAGAAGAAAAGAGTCAGCAATCATTTCATCTTGCCTACAAAGTCTGCCACTTTGATCTTGAAAACAACATCCAAGTCATACAGTAGGACAAGAAGACATCACCATCTCACTAAAGAAGCAGCAAAAAAAAGATAGATTGCTTAAGCCAGGAGATGATGCCACAAACTAGCTATGATCCTGCAGATTCAGATATTTACAGACCCACGGGTGGCATGCATCAGTCTAGGGATCGGATTTTTACTCCTGTTCTTGCACATTGATAGTAACGTATATTACTGTATATATATCTAACGATTTGGCACATGCTTTTGTACTACATGCATTTCCCTTTTTTTGTGTGGGGATTAGGTTTCATGTAAATTGGTTGTAAATTCTGTTCTTAAAGTAAAAACTGAGAAACAATTTAAAAACAAACCCTATAAGATAGGGACCTGCTGCCTTGAGATTTGTAAGATGTATGAAATGCAACTGCATATGCACAGGTGTGGATTCATAAAGCTCCATTTAACACTCTACCAAATCTGGGCTCATACATTAATTACCCCTCCTCCCTTCTTAAAATAAAACACTAAAGTCAACTGTGGGAGATAGGAGAGAAAGATGGTTACAACTTGTTCCTCCTTCATTTGAATGTCAGTTGCCAAATCCAACTATTTTAATGGATTTTCTTCTTTTTTTTTACTGGTGTTTGTTCAAACCATAATTAGCAAAATTCTCGGAGGAAACTGAATTTTCACTCTCCAAATGACAAACTGGATTGCATGGATATTCCTCCAGATGTGGCATTTCCCTTCTTGGCAGAGAGTAAAACAATCGTTCAGGTGGCTTTGGATATCTGCCTTTGTTCAGTGTATGGTAAAACTCTTCCTGAGATGATGTATTTTCTAACACTCCATTCTTCCATTGAGACCTCTTTGATTTGTAGCATTCGGTTCCCCTTTTCACATGTGAGAGGAATTTAAGCAAGTTTCTTGTAAGATTTTGGTATAGTGAGTTAACTAGATGTAGGAGATGAGGTTAGGAAAAGACACCTCTTCCCATGTTCAAATAAACGCTCATTACACTGGGCTTAATCTCACTTACACGTTGATATTAGTCTCTTGGATGAGGGGCTCAGCCTGCTGTTGCCCTTTTAATGAAATGGGAAAACTGCAGATAAATTCCTGCTTGTCCTAAAATGTCATGGATGGACCTAGTGGCCAGCTCTGTCCAAGTTACTTCTGTAAATCAGAGAGATATCTAGTCTCTCTACAGCAGAAAAAATGTGCATTTTTCTGGTGGCAGGACATGGACGACATTACTGCAAAACTCGGGGTCTTGTAGTTCATTGACTATGGCTGAATTACAATATGATAATATCTGTACAGAAATAATTCATTATGATCACTAGTGTTAAATGAAAACTAGGGGTCCATAGCATTCCGCTGCTTTTTTGCATGGAGAGCATGATAGACCCCCATAAGCAAGTGCGGGAGAGAACTCCAAGTGACACTTTCCCTTCTTCCTGATATGCCACAGATGCCTCGCCAAATAAACTGTTGAGGATTGGGATTCCAAGAGGACATGGGGTAAAGCATTCAGTGTCGGAGTTGGCCTGGCTGCTTTACATGGCATCATCCCTCTTCAGCCTCAAAGAAATTGAGTCATTAATTCTGGTCACAGCAACTGAATTTCGTCATTTATTAACCCTGCACCTTCTATACCTCTGGTGATTTTTGGCGGCCTCATGTTATGGCATGGGTGACTCTTTAGGATCAAAAGAAGAGCCTCAGAGTAGCATGCAGGGATGGAGGGAACTGCCTCTACATATAAACGCCTTGAGATACTCATGTATACTGGGGTATCCCAAGCACCGGAGAGCCATACCCCCATCTTCTACATGGGAAGGAAATGCCTTCCTGTGAATGGGCGGACACCTGGGAGTCACACAAGTTTAAATTCAGGGAACCCTTACGTCCTGCTGCAGGTTACGGGCAGCTCCATTGAAGCCAGTGTTTTTCAGGCACCTTCCCCTTTCAATGGGGGAGAGGATGATGTGAGCCTAAGTAAAGTCATGATAGTGAAACCACACTTATCTTTAGTGTTACATCACATATAAGGGAACACAAACAGATAATCCCAGTATTACAAGATGAACACTGATCACACATGTTAAAAGAAGTCACCTCTTCTAATGCTTTGTGATCGCTGATCCTTTGTTTACAGTTTTGGTTCTGCTTTGTTTTTGAGGGATAAAGACCCTACCAGCTGGAAGAAACATGTAACTTTCCATATTTTATTTTCTAGCATGTAATTTCTTTTGATTCACAGCTAATAAATAGGTCATCTTGTACTTTAAAAATGCCAACATGCCGTATTTCAATGAAATAGCGACTCTACATTAAAAAGCTGTCAACTTCACTGCAATTTTCCTGCACCCTGCACTGTGGAAAGATGCCTTGTCATTCATGGTTCAATGCTGTGTTCCTGAAATATCTCCGCTTCTGCATAAATAATGAATGTTGCATGAAAATATCTGATTTTCATTCCACTCTAAGGAGCTGCTGTACATACTCTGTATTTATTGGTTGATCTTCTTACAAATCTTATTAAAATCACAGCTGTGGTAATAGCAGAGTCCCTGCTAACAGCTGCATGCAAGTGTTCTTACTGTCTGTAACCCATATGGTCTGTTTTAAGTCACCATAATTGCTGCCTGAAAAGGACCCTGTTCTATTTAGTGCTGGAAATGTAAAGACAAGCTGGGTAAAGAATAATTTAGAACATTGGTTTCCTTTGAATATTCTTTCATTTTTACTACATGATGGAGTTCTGTTTTCCCTCGCACAGTATAGGGCAATCTTGCTTTCTTGAGGAGTTCTTAAAATGGAGTCTACTCTGAAAAGTGAGAAAAGCATCTTCTTACTCAGCCGTTCTTCATTGTAGCCAGATCTGCTTACTTGCCTAAGGTTTTGCTACTTTTTACTCCTGTCAGCGCTCCAGAGACAACACAAAGATGGGGGGACCTGGATTCTACTCTAGATCTTGTATTACCAACTGCAGAATCTTTATTGCTGATGGTGCCAGACAGGAAAGAGCCCAGCTCAACCTTCGGATTCCTGAGTTTATTCATAGTTGCATAGACTGTAAGGCCAGACATGATCACTGTGACCATCTAATCTGTCCTCGTGCACAACACAGTCCCTAGGACTTTCATGAATTAATTCCTGCTTCAAGTCTAAGAGCTGTGGGTAAAGTAGAGCATCTCTTTTAGTAAAACATCCAATCTTGATTCAAATATTTCCAGTAATAGAGAATCCACCACCAGGGCCGACGAGACAGGGGGGAAGCCGGTACAAATTACCGGGGCCCAGCGGTCTGGAAAGGGGCCTGGGGCCCAGCTTCCCTGGCTTCGTCGGCCCTGTTTAGCCCCCTTGCTAAGGGGGCCCGAAAAAATTTTTTCACTGGGGCCTGAACCCTCTCTCAGCAGCCCTGTCCACCACAACTGGTGGTAAATTGTCCCAGTTACCCTCATGGTTAAAAATTTGCACCTTATTTCTAATCTGTGTTTGTCTAGCTTCAACTTCCAGCCATTTGATCTTGTTATATCTTTATCTGCTAGACTGAAGAACCCTCTATTAGATTTCTGACCTTGCAGTATAGCAAGTATATCACACCAATAATATTACCTTTATCAAAAAACCCATGTAATCACATAAAAAATACCAAAGTTAGACGAGATCTATTTTCAATAAACTCATGCTGATTAGCATAAATCATGTTATCCTCCATAAATTCTTTATTAATAGAGTCCCTTATCAGTCATTCCGTTATTTTGCCTGAGATTGATGTCAGGCTGACAGGCCTATAATTATCCAGGGTCATCTATTAACCCTTTAAAAATACTGGCACAATATTAACTTTCTTTCATTACTTGTTCAGAGAGCTGGCTTTTAGAAAAAATGGACCATATCCTCAGCTGATGTAAATTGGCAAAACTACATTAACTGCAATACAGCATCAATTTACACCAGCTGAGGATCTGATACCTCTTTCACAGAGTCGATTTTCAAAGTAGAAGCATGCTTGAAGCTCGAACAGATGATCCTGATACTGTTTGGGACTGGTTTCATTCTGTTAAACTTTTTCCCACATTAAAACTGGGTAACATGAGCATGCTGGAAGAGAGATATAGTGTAGGTACACTTTAAAACAGTGACTTCCAGTTGATATACAATTGTAATTAGCTTTAAATCCACCATCAAGCTAAACTGCCTGAGTTCCAAACTAAAGATCTGATTCTATAAACAGTTACTTATGTGAGTACGCTTTGTGCACATTAATAATCCCACTGAGTGAGAAGTCTCTATTTCTGAGTGAATTTTAGGTGCCAGAGAGGAGATATATGGTTTCATGTGGAAATCACTGGCCCACAACCATGCAAAATTTGGCAGTTTCAGTTGAGTTTCTCTGAGTTTTGGGGGGCATCTGGACTTGAAACTCATGAGATGCAAGCCCCATACAAGCTGAAAAATGGGGTGTGGGGAAGGAGTTTGCACAGAAATCCCCGTGAACCATATCGCTGAGTTTTGCAAGAGTTGAATATTGGTGAGTTTACATATTGTACAAAAATCTGGATCCATTAGGTTCCACTGTAATTTAATTTTTAGTGTGTGTGCGGCTAATTTCCCCATGCCTGTTATCGCTAGAAGCATTAGCTTGGGCAGAAAGTCAGAGGACTGAACCTAACAAGGAAGAGGCCTGGGACATGCTAATAGTATTAAAAGGTTAGGGCAGGGAGAGTTCTATTAAATGGAATATTAATTGAATTCCTGACATCTTAGCTGACCTGTGACACATTCATGGGATAAACATTGCATTTAATAGAGCATCATGACTAAAGCCTCTAAATACCATCAAGCACCAGTACCAATTCTTCAAGATATATTACAGGCTCAGCCCTTGGGGTGAGGATGCATTGAAAATAGCCCCCCTGGAAGTCGTGGAAGCAGTGCATTAAAATATATTTCAAATTTCTTCATTCTCACGTCGGTTCAAATTCAAAACCTGTCCTCTCGTGCACCACCACTACCACCACACACAATTTTTGTTTTTGGCACTTAATATATACAGAAACACACACTTTAAAGGCCAGACATTAAGATTTTACACCTATCAGCACTGTACAAAAAAGATTTAAAGAAAATTCTTCTCAATCCGCCCCCTCCCCACAAAAGGAGATTAAAACATTAAAAAGACCAATTAAAGAAAGGAATCTCATGGCAACATTTTCATTAACTCTCCCTAGTTCTTCTTTCTGTCTCATTAGCCATTAGAGAGAGGAAGGATCATTTTAATTAGCAGCATTGTAAAGCTTTATTTAAGGCAGCCGTCCCTCCTGCTGCTCTCTGGATTACCCTGTCAGCTTATAAATACAATACCAAATCATGACAGCCAAAAACAACATCACTGAAGGGTTTGGAAGAAAGGGGATCCACTACGGTCAGTGTTTAGGGCTCTTTAACAATGTCCTTTCTCCTTATTCAGGGATAATTCAAGCGTAATATTGGGCTTTATAAAAAAAAAACTCAATATCCTCTTACAGCAAAGCCCTTTCTAGTTTGAGACTGCCATGTGTTCTCTTTCTTCCCTTTTGTTTTCTGTGCAGTGAAAGCACAGAGCCACATCTGATAGGATCGACATGCTAGATAGGATCACAGGTTTTCCGAAGTCCCAAATTAGAATTACTTGTTAAATTCTCAAACCAAAAGGACTGATGCTCACAAACAGCCCTGTGGGGAGAAGAAAAGAAAACAGAGCAGGTTTGTATTGAGTGGCACAGTTTCATAAATAGGCTCTTATGAATTTTGGTGGCATAAAAATAAACAATTTACACAGATCTTATGAAAAGGCAATTCTCTTTTTCTAGTCAGCACTTGGTGGATTTCATTTTTGCATAGACATGACCGCAGGTAACACAGCTGGTCATGAAATCATATGGTAACATTTCACCAATACTGAAACAGCTAACTAAAATGTGGTCACAGAGCTAATACAAGCATAAAAGGACAAATTCTGCTCTCTGGTACACTCATGTGATGCTAATGCAGTTGCGCAGCCATAAGTGGCCCACAGACTATTATTTGTAAACAAGAGATGGGTCCAAATCATTAAGTTCTGACCTGAAATCAGATCGAAATCCAAATGTCCTCATGCTCTGGGGAATGTTCTTGTTCAGCACATTATAAACAGACCTGAGCAGCGATGTTTGGATCCATATCTAAACTTCCCCAAAGTTGGTGGGAATTCACTTGCTATGTTCCAGCTCAGGACCATCTCTAATTTTTACTAACCAATACAAGTCCCTCTTCCTTTGGGCCATATTGTCACAATTTGTCTCTTGCATCAATGTCGTTTACATTACAAACAATTCATTTCTTGAAATGGAAACTGCACAAAAATCTCATCCATATTAAAGAAATTGTATTAAACTATTAAGATTATCATTCAGACCTGTGTCCTACTTTATTTGACCTGAATAGCTAAATATAGATTCTTCTGTTTGAATTAACATTATCTCTGTTAATCATTGAACAATGGGGTTGCTCAACATTTTCCTTAAAGAAACATATTGTTTGCTTATGAACACTTAAGCAATTCTAAATATTTCACTGTGGAGTTTTAGGCACCAATGCCTGTTTATTTTGGAGTCTGTTTAGTTTAGATTCTCAGAGATATAACATCAAACAGGTGAACTAAATTGGAAAGATTCACAAGTGTTTTTGCCAGACCTTGTAACGGTTACATCTTACGGTAAGATGAACAAAAATTATTGGACTTCATCTAGTGGCCTCAAAGATTTAAGAATGTTGATGACAGAAAACATGCAGTCCAATTCTGCTCCTACTGAAGTCAGTAGCCAAACTCCCACTGACTTCAGTCAGCATGAGTAGACCAATAATTTTAATGAGGAGTGAGACTGAAGACAAGGATGTGTGAAATACCCAGTTCCCTTAAAATGGTGATTCATTTTACTACACTGATGCTAAGGAAAATGAATGCAGTTAAACCTTAGCTAGCCAAATCATGAGAATCCACAAAACTAATTTATTTTAACCAAGTCAAGTTCATTGTGTATAACATATGCTAAAAAATGACTTGCTTATCAGAAATTCTGTTATCTGAATTATTTCATATCCCGCATCTTATTTGGATAAATGAGGTTGACTGCACATACATAATGATATGTAATCTAAGAGTCTCAGAAAAACAACTGAAGCAATTTCACTGTGATGCAGAAGAACGCAGGTGAAAATTAAATACACTGAAGCATTAGCTTCAGAACAACACTAGTGGAATAGCCATCGATAATCTGTATCCTGGAATTTTGGTTTGGCATTTCCCATGATGCCTTGCTTTTGTCTACAGCAGTTCTTGCTATTGACACTGCTTTGCGTATTTCAGGTGCTTCAAAATGGCATCCTGGTCCTGGAAAAGGATGCTCTGGAGTTGCACAAGGAATAATTGACACTGGGCACTTAGATTTTTTTGCCTAAGCTTTGGCATGCTTTTGGTTTATCTCTAGAAAATCTGTTCTAATTAATATGATCTAACTAGATGTGTCACTGGGAAATATGTACCAGCTTCCTTTTTGTTTGATACTCCTTGCAAGTCTACAATGGACCCTCTTCAGATGTTAAAGAGATGCCGACATCCTGGTTAGATATGAAAAAGTATCTCCCTGTAAGGAGGATAAATCCTAGACAACCTATGTAGCATTTCTAGAGGCTGTATATATGTTTACTATATTGGAAACTGCACCTCTACATTAACTATAAGGTTTGTCCCGAGCCTACACAAGATACTCTTCCTAATCTGGGTGTGATTAATTGGGAAATCTGTTTAACTAGGTCAGTCCCCTTGGGAGCATATTTAAGAGAATGCTAGTAAATGGCAGTGACTGCTGTTTAAATGGGACAGTTACCAAAAATTCTGCTTAATGGGGACACATTCAGTTAGACTATGTTGACGCTACAAGGCCTATGCCCACATAGCACCCTAGCGTAGATGCAGTGTATGCTGACAGGAGTTCTTCTGCCTCTGTGCGAATATCATCGCCCTGGGACATTAGCTGTGTTGACAGCCGCACTCTTCTATTGGCAAAGAAGGGGTTTTGTCGGCAGAGCTATATTGGGGAAGGGTGTGGTTTTTCTCACCCCGACAACATCGCTGTGCCAATATACATTAAGTGTAGCTCAAGCCTTAGTGTCAATGAAGTGGTGCTTAGCAGATTTATACTGGTTAACTATACAGGAAATACACTTCATCCATGTAAAGCTTAGCCAATCAGCCTTTGTGCACTGCTCCGCGTGGCGGCTGAAGAGATATCTACCTCCTCAACTCAGGAAAACCACATGGGCCCCTATCACAGCTGTTGTGTTCCATATACAAGATTCCTGGCCACTGATTTGCATATGTCCTTCCCCCAACACTTTACTGTGTGCTGACACAGATGCAATGTACACTGACAGGAGGCGGGATTCTGGCAACATACCACCACCACCGCTCCAAACAATACTAGCTATGCCGT
Source organism: Chelonoidis abingdonii (assembly GCF_003597395.2). Lineage (NCBI taxonomy): Eukaryota > Metazoa > Chordata > Testudines > Testudinidae > Chelonoidis > Chelonoidis abingdonii. The sequence continues at coordinate 16,504,427 of NC_133792.1, read as the reverse complement.
CTTCTGTCGGCATAACTGCATCTACACTGGGGATTCTGTTGGCATAGCCACGTCACTGGGGTGTGGCTCTTCCACACCACTGACCAGGGTTCTGGCACACTTTTTATAGTGGGGGTGCTGATAATGGAAACCAGGTATTTGGTGCTTATTACTACTTCAAGCCAGGGGGTGCAGCAGCACCCCTATTTCCAGCACCACTGCTCCTGACTGACATAGCTGTGCCAGTATAAATTTTAAATGTAAACCAGGCCAAAGAACCAACTTCTCTGAAGTGGTGGGGGGCCTGTGAAGGGACACTGTAGAGCTTCCAAGACACAAGGAATGAGCATTGCCAACAATGAGTTTCACACAGAAGAGAATAACCAAGTGAATTTGGTCTATTTGAACCCAATTCTGCTCCCACTTTTGTCAATGGGAGCAGGATCAGTATTTTGAAGTTTATTTGTTATATATAAAATCAGTACTTTTTCCAGAGGACATGATGGCTCAAGAGGTTGGAAGTGGGATAATAGAACCTTTCAGCTCAAATCAAGCCTAGATCAGTAGTGGCTGAAAGAGGTGACCCTCTATGGTTGTTCAGCAGCCTCCGTGAAATGAATTTGGTCAGTCAAGAAGGGCACACAAAGAGGAAAACTGAATTACATGCCCTTCTTCCTCTAATTTTCCACTCTTTCTATCTCCCAAGACTCCACCCCAACCCCAGAAAATGTTTAGCTTCCCAATAAAGATTTAAAAAAGTGAATAGGAATTGTTAAAATATTATAGTTTTGTTTAAATAATTTGAGAAAGGGCAACAAATGATACAGCACTGTACAGTCAATATACAATATGCTGTTAAATATTCATGTTCTAATAAGATCGGTATTTATACATGTCAAGACCCTGTAATTGAAATATTTTATGTAAATGAGCTGAAATCAATAAATAAAATATTTTCCTTAAAAAAAAGTGAGCTTGGTGTCAGTCTCCTTCCCATTGGTCAGTGATCAGACCACAAACATCCCCACCCCAGCTTGCACTAATTGGCAATCTCTGGAGACAGACCACAGACTGAATGGGTCACACAACCTGAACTATTGCCACTAGAGGCTGGTCATCAAAATTAAGGTATATTTGCAGGGGCCAATGTGAGGGAAGCTTGCACTGCTGATGCCCAAGCTGCAAGCCTACAGTTTCAAGGGCTGTCAATTTCCAATGAGTACAAGTGCTAAATTCACCTAAAAACTGAGGGTGGTGATAAATAATAACTTTGTGTAAAAACTTTGAATTAAAAATTAGATACATCCACTCAATAATTTTCCTATAGTATCTTTTAAAATATTATACGGCCTATTTATTATCATAGAGTCAAATGCTTTCCTTCTGAGTAAATGAGCCTTGCACAGAGGAATTGCATACAAGCTGGAAGAGACAAAACCTCCTCCCTGCTCCCCTGGAAGCAGGATGTGAGAGAGCTGCTTAGCAGCCACTACTATAGTCCATGGATGCTCAGCTAATTGAGAGATAGGTGCCTTAGAGAGTAACAGCTCCTGAATGCCCCTGTGTACAGAGTAACTTGGATGGACAAATTATGGAGATCCACTGGCCACATAATTTGGCCCCTTTTCTGAAGTCCTCAGTGAGTGACATCACAGATTCACTCTTGCATGGCTCTTCTCTGATCCGCCTCTCTCCCTGTGCAACTAAAGAGGCTGTGCTTTCGGGACCGTTCATACCACGGGGGAAACAGCAGGTGACATTTGTCTCATGGCATATACACCTCTACCTCGATATAATGCTGTCCTCGGGAGCCCTAAATCTTACCGCTTTATAGGTGAAACCACGCTATATCGAACATGCTTTGATCCACCGGAGTGCACAGCCCCGCTCCCCTGGAGCGCTGCTTTACAGCGTTATATCCAAATTCGTGTTATATTGGGTCGCGTTATATCAGGGTAGAGGTGTATTACAGAGACAAGATGGGTGAGTTAATATCTTTTATTGGACCAACTTCTGTTGGTGAGAGAGACAGGTTTGTTTTTCCAAGCTTGTGTCTCTCACCAGCAGAAGTTGGTCCAATAAAAGATATTACCTCACCCACCTTGTCTCTCTAATATCCTGGGACCGACATGGCTATCACATCATGGAATATATTACAGATGCGACTGTTACAAAATGACTACTAACGACAGCACATTTTTATACTTAGTGTCTCCATTTGCTGTTACTGTGTTCTAATATTTTTAAAACACAAAATTAACAAAACTTTTCTGAAGTCAACAAATTTGCCGATGTCACCGCAAATTCAGCTATTAGAAAGTTATAGTACAGCGACACAAACAATAGAGATGAACAAAAGTAGGGGCTGGTTATCCTCTGAAGTGGCAGATTTTCGCATAAAATATAATTAATGTGCTAAGACATCATCCATTTTTATATATACAGGCTGATAGCTTTAGGATGACTGTAACCAGAGTGGATACTAACTCTACTATATTTTTTAAATTATGTACCTAATATTTTTTCTTATTCTGCTTTATATTGAGATTAATAACTATGTAATCACCTCATTAGTTTATTTAGATTATGTCATTTTAGGAAATTATTGTTTAGATCACTCTTGTCTTTCCTTTCCATCCCCGCCTTCTCTGAATTAAGTAATATCTGAGGAAACCAATTAATTGCAACTCAACTACTGTAATAGGGTCTGCAGTAGAATGTGGCAACATCTAATGGAGTTTTAATTCCCCCATGGTGAGTCAACATTTGCTTAAAGAGAGGAAAATGTCATCGCAAACCATTGCCCCAATTGAGTTTGGTAACGGAGAGGCTAAGTGAGGGGCTCTTTCAGGTACATAGTGATGAGGATTCATGGGCCACTTCCTCTTTTATTATGGGTGAAATTCATTAAGGGCCCTATCCTGGGATGTGCTGAGTGCTCTCAACTCTCATTGAACACTGTGGGAGGTGTGGGACTTGCGATTTCCCGCGAGCAAAATCAAACCTCAAAGGCTTACAGGTGCAGCGGGCCTAGCATGGAGGAATCTACACTTGCATGCATGTCGCCATTGGAAAAAATTCCAGTACAACAGGAGAGATTGGAATCCCAAAGAGTGACATTTGCTCTGGTGTGGAAAGCCCATGTTGGGGGTGGGTCACTTGATCTGCAATTACAAGGATCCAGCAGCCCTAACCTCCCCTCACAAGAAAAGACTGGAAATCTGAAAGATTAAATCTTGTTCTAAGATATGTTCTTTAATGTTTTTTAAATAAGTACATTGGTTAATTTACAAACTTACTTTGCAATAGCATTGAATCTTTCCAATTTCAGCTACTTTGGGTAAGGGTAAGCAGGGTCCTTCCTTCCTGCATCAAATGAGGCTTTGCTGGGAAGCATCTTTTATAATGACAATCTCCTCAGTGACAGAGGTGACAGACCTACTTACAGGGGGTGAAATTCACCATCTGCGGAGGGCTCATTTGAGGCCCTCCATAACATCCAAAGGTGGACTCCTGTGGCGACATGTAGCTCAAGCACGATGTGGCCCTAAGCTGTTTAATGTGGTACTTAAATGGCAGGTAGGATCTGGTGTTGGGCCCTGTGCACTGGGATGAATCCAAACCTCACTGGAGATATTTAAACTGTGCAAGGTGTTTCTAAAATATGGTTCTGATCATTCCTTTTTAAACACACATTTGTCTTTAGTAAATATTTAGCTATCTACTATCTTATTATTTATGATTCCTATTGCGGTAGCACCTAGGAATCCCAGTCCTGGATGCCATTGGTGCTAAGTGTTGTGCAAACACAGACCAATAAGACAGTCCCTGCCCCATAGAGCTTACAGTCTAAATTACAACAGGTGGATACAAACAGTTGGGGGAGCACATGACATTAGAATTTACCACTAGACTTTTCCTCTTATGGGATTGTTCACAGTTCCTACTACAGCCAGAAATTACAGTTGGGATTCTCAAAGGATCCTAAGAGAGGCAAGCACCCAGATTCCATTGCAATTCTATACGACATGGCACCTAATTTCCTTAGGCACTTTGAATCTCTCTCATCTTTTACTGCTATTGATTAATGAATGTTCTTCTTGCTGAATGCTGACACATTTCTGAAGTCAATCTGCCTTTCCCAACCTTTTGACAGTTTAAAAGATTTGAAAAAAGCCACATTATCTATGATGCAACCAATTTCAGCAGCATCTGATTAGCACAGAGGGGTTGCACTTTCCTGACTACATTTCGGGGTGATTTTTTATTTCTAAAACAAATTGATGGCCTCAAGAAACAATGGTACATTTTTTACAAAACGTATTATTTCCAGGATTTTCAGGATCGTGTAGGGAAATAAAGTTTTGCAATCCTTCCCCTCATAATAAGTCTGTCCAAAAATGATGTTGCTCATTCTGTTGAAAGATGGCTTCATTTTCTACTCAAAATTGGTATGAAAAATTTGCCTTGCCAAATGAACATTGTGTACTGAACTTGTCAAATCCTCTCTCCTGACACAAATAAAAGATAACATTGGGTGGCAGCATGTAAAACAGTTCTGACAAGACAGCTGGGATGGAAGCAAGAAATACATGTTTCTCTTTTCCTTTTCTTAAGGAAGGTAGGGGAAAGAGCTGTAGGAGTGAAGGGCCACTTGTTACAGCTAAAAATACATTATCTATTGATTTAATAAGCCATTTCTGTGTGGGTTTTAAGGAAGATCATAGTGATCCTATTTCCAGCTAACAAAAACATGATGAACTCAACTTTTTCCAGGTACCAAAAAGCTGCCAAAGTGTGGAATTCAGCTGAATGAAAGGGCTATTCATTCAAAAGTTTAGAGCAGCACAATGTAGGATGTAATTACTAGTTATAACACTGTGAAAAATTATTCAAATTATGTTTAAAAATAAATAAGGTAAATGATAGCACTTCCATTAGATCTGTAGTCACACTATGTGACTGATATTTTTTCCTATTAAAATTGTCGATTGAAAGCCGTTAGCTGTTTATCAGCTCAAAATTACATTTCTTCTCTCTTAGGGGTTGCCTCCGTTAAAAATCACAACAACTGCCTAGTTAGTAACAAGAAAAGACTCCTAAAACTGCAGTTTTAAGGGGGGGAAAACACAAGCATGAAACACAGATTGCACCTTCAAATCCCCAAAGGCATCACGCTTCTTTGTTCTGCTAAGAAAAATTAACCTCAATCTTGGCTCAAGGTCCCCCGATTGATTATCATAGTCATTTAAATACTGTAATCTCATTTTCAGCATCAGGGAAGGGGAGCAAAAAGAAGAAAAAGAGAGAGAGGGGAAGAGCGGGGGGGAGAGAACAGAATAAATTATCTGACAAAAGGAAAAAGGGCCTTTCTGCTTACGGAGCCTATTTCAGATCCTTCCACTTGATTGGAAAAGTTGATGAAGTTTAAATGAAGCAGAATTAGAGGCTCAGGCCACTGAGTATTGACGGGGGCCCGTGGAAGAATGTGCAATTCAATAGGCCTGATTTCTGTGGAAAACAGGGGAAAGGCCTAAATGGTATAATCTTCAATCAAATCTAACATCGACACTGACAAGGCAGGGTAATGAGATAGGCCAGATCAGGCATGTTGGTTAAAGAAATTAATCCCTCTTGCTGCACCAAGAGTTCAGCTTTGATGCCTATTGTACAGACCCCTGTCCCAGCCTATCTAAATGCTAACTAACTGTGAGTGTGATCTGGGACTGTGCTTTTCATTGCTGGGGCTAATCTGATAACAATTTTATGTCTCTGATTATGGAAGCAGAGATAGTGAGGGAGCCCATAACAGTAGCTCTGGGTGGAAAAGGAAAGGAAGAGAGGGGTGGAGACAGACAGAAAGAGAAAAGAAGATACATTATTATTTTTTTTGGATGTGAGAGGAAACTTACATTTCAGTGTGTATTAGTGCTTTAACACACCATAATACATGGTAATTATTGTCCTTACAATCACCTCCTGGCCAGCTGATCGGTGTCTCATGGGACTATGGAAGGGGACAGTAGCAACCATGGAGGCAAGCTGAATGAGTCATAGGAAAGCAAACTTAAAGGAACATTGTCAGCTTAAAAATCATACTGTAAACAAAGAAATCTCTTTATCTGTGTTACCCAATAAACATAATGAAAGCAGATTTTTTTAAAAATCCAAATTGCTCTTCACTCAATACTCTTTAGCTCACTTTGAACATTTGCCATTCTCTTAGCTTGAGAATTTGATGAAAGCAGTTTCACTGTTACTTTTAATCAAGTTTCTAAGTGCAGGTTCTGAGTGCTCTGATTTTGGGTTGCAACCACAGAAGGGGTGTCTGTTTAAAAATAAATATTTCCACTGGTATTTAAAGTATATGTATATACACCTCTACCCCGATATAACGCTGTCCTCGGGAGCCAAAAATTTTTACCGAGTTATAGGTGAAACTGTGTTATATTGAACTTGCTTTGATCTGCCGGAGTGCGCAGCACGCCCCCCCCCCGGAGCGCTGCTTTACTGCGTTATATCCAAATTCGTGTTATATCGGGTTGCGCTATATCAAGGTAGAAGTGTATAAAATAAACATGGTATGGAATATATATTTCCACTGATTTATTTATCTAAAATTTTGGTCCAAGTTTCATTTGACAGTGTTGCTTTAAATCAATTCTAAATCAAAACAAACGCAAACAAGAAGTTACAATGCAATGTACTTTATTTTAAAGAATTGTAAAAGTTAAAATCAGAACATCCTTAAAAATTCAGGACTTTGTCTAATCTATATAGAGCGAATGGCCAAGGTGAGAACTAAATCATCACTGCAAGATTACAAAGATTTTAGATACAATAAATAAACATAATACCTAGCCTAAGAGAATTGGCATGGTAAGGGGTTTTTGCCTTTTAAGAAAGTGTGACTCACTCTCAAAATGTTGAAATAAAAAATTGGTCCCTAAGACCTTTGTAATGGCATTTGGTTTGATCTATCTTCTGCCATCCAGTACATGGAAGGATGGACAAATTATTTTCACTGTAGTAAATCCTCTAAAAATAAAGAGATGATCTTATGACTTTCCTCCAGGACACTAGAAATATACCTCTGTGCTTGAGAATTTTTCTTGCCTTCCCCATTGTGTAGTTCTTATTTCTTCTGGATGTTGCAATTCCTTATTTGAGCCTCTTCAGGTTTTTTTTAATGTATGCTCAGCCTGCTTTCTTCCGGCTCTTCCAGAGGTGCTGGGGTTTTTTGTTCCAGTAGGTAGGGCTGTTATTGTGTTCTTATGAGTTTCTTTTAGTGGAGTCTAAGGTGTTGCTTTCAAGCTGCTGGGTTCTCTGCCTCTGGAGAAAGGTGTGTGAATGAGGCGGCATCATCAAGTATTTGGTTGAACTAGCAGAGGGGAATACACTTTAAAAGGAACTGTGAGAAATTGAGTGGTGCTGGCCGATTTTGAAGACCACTCTCCTCTATTTAAAAGGGGTTCACGCCCTCTGAGTTTCACTTGGCATTTGAATTAATCTGAGAACACCAAGAAAAAAACAACAACCCTGGTTTGGCATGGTTTTGGGTCCACGCCATAAACTGGTTGCAAGCCCAAAAGCTTCTTCAATCTTTCAAACGATACAGTCCAAGACTTAGGTTTGTCACAAACGTTACAGCTTGACACCGCTCCAGGTGCACTTAGTGGCATTACTGCCTCATTTTACGCATGGCTCCATTTGTGACCTTTTTTCTCTTCCAGCTACATTCTGTCCTCCTTTAGCTTCATTTCTTTGAGATTTCCCAGCACTGAAGGTTCTCACAAGAGGCAGTGTACATGTTCTCTGCTATGACAACACTGTCATTATGGTTACACTATTACAACAATCCAGTCTAATGGTTATTATTGTACTGCCTAACTTCAATACTGCATCTTTAAATCAAAGCATCTTTGAATCTTCATTTCCATTGCAATACACAGATAAACACAAGAGATTTTCACCAACATAAAGTCTTGTGATGTCTATGGGTTTATTGGTCTCACCAATTTGTACTGTTTGGTTCACATAAAGGATCAAAACTCCCCCTTGCTCATTCTTTTATATACTCTACGCAATCCTTTTGGCTGAGCAACTTTTCATTTAATGTGCTACTAGTAACTAACTCTTCTGTCCACTGACCCACATTTGTCAGTTTCTAGCCTGAACCCTGATGTGCCTTCAAATTATTGTGAGAAAAATACAGCATTTTCATTTGTAAAGAATATTTATTTACTACTTTGAAATGCCTTATTAATCTCAACAGTGACCATATAAGATGTGGGATGGCACTGAAGCACACTGGGAGTTTAGCTTCGTGGGTACCAAATAATTTATGTTTTAAAACTTAGATCAGTTCATGCTGAGAAGGGAACCCTTAGAAAACAGTGGATTGGTAAAACAAAGCTCAGAAACCAGTTGAATGATTACTCAACGACCCAGCCCTACATTAATGTATTTATCTAATTAATTATTGAGCTACACTCTGTGGATTTCCTGGAACACACTTTTAAAAATATAACATTGGCCTTAGATGGCAATAATGTAATCATAATATTTAGGACTCAAAGTGCTGCACAAACACTAATTAATCCTCAGTGTTCCTGACTGGTAGATACAAAAGGCACCACATGCAGAGAATTTGGGTAAATAGAATAATTAGCATCAAAGAAACAAAGACGTTGGGCCAAACCCTGCTCATTCCACTCATGCATGTAGTCTCATTTAGATGAGTGGGAATACTCACATTACTAAGGCAAGCTAAGATTTGGCCCCTTAAGATGTTTTAAACAGGAGATTTATTGGTTCTGAATAACTAAGTCAATACAGAAATTGGGAAAAAGAACAATAAATTAAACCAACAAAACTGATAATTAAAAGGAAGTTACTTAGAGTGCCTCTGGATTCCAGATCGTGATGGATAAAAATTTGGCCCTCTCCCTGGCAGCCTCCACAGAGAGGTCAAAGGCTGAATGGGTTCTGAAGTCTTGAACATCTTCCCAATGTGCAGCGGCAGTCAAAAAAACTAACGTTAGGAACCATTAAGAAACTGATAGATAATGAGACAGAAAATATCATCACGCCACTGTACAAAACCATGGTACACTCTTGAATACTGCACAAAGTTCCGGTTGCCCCACCTCAAAAACACATATGTTAGAATTGGAAAAGGTACAGAAAAGGGCAACAAAAATTATTAGGGGTATGGAACAGCTTCCCCATGAGAGATTAAAAAGACTGGGACTGTTCAGCTTGGAAAAGAGACAACTATGGAGGGAAATGACAGACATCCATAAAATCAGGAATGGTTTGGAGAAAGTGAGTATGGAAGTGTTATTTAGCCCTTCACATAACACAAGAACCAGGGGGGTCAGCCAATGAAATTAATAGGCAACAAGTTTAAAACAACCATAAAGAAGTACTTTTTCACATAACACACAGTCAACTGTGGAACTCGTCACCAGGTGATGTTGTAAAGGCCAAAAGTATAACTGGGTTCAAAAAAGAACTAGATACATTCATGGAGGACAGATCCATCAATGGCTACTAGCCAAGATGGTCAAGGACAAAATCCCATGTGGCCGGATGTCCCTAAACCTCTGATTACTAGAAGCTTGGACTGGACGACAGGGGATGCATCCCTTGATAATCGTCCTGTTCTGTTCTTTCCTTCTGAAGCATCTGGCAATGGCCACTGTTAGAAGACAGGATACTGGGCTAGATGGACCATTGGTCTGACCCAGTGTGGCTATTCTTATGTTGCTATGTTAACTATCACTTCACTCCTAGATTTGGTCCCTCCAGGTCACAGGGGAGGCATGTACATGAGGCAGTGTGTAGAACCTTGAACTGTTGCTGAATATGCTATATCTGTTCGGTGGTTAGAGTGATGATTTTACTATATGTCAATCTGTCACCTTTCACAAACACACTATGTTCACATGCATATGAATATTAATGTGCTGTGTTATTGTTTATGAACATGTTGGTAAATTTCAGTAGTGCTGATCCTTTTTAAAAGGAAGCCCTTATTTTAGTAACTTAAAGTCCAATCCTCCAACTCACATAAAACTGTGTACGGATTCCTTACATGAGTGAAAATTGCAGGATTCCACCCTAGGTTAGTCTGAGAAGGAGGAGGAGGAGGGATCTGGTTATTTTACCAGTTGCTAGCAATACTGTTTTATAATTTTTGTAAATGTGCCCTGATACAATTATGGAGAAATTTCTAAAATAAATAATAGTGTGAAGGTGTAAATCTAGTAGTGTCACAAGGCACAGCAATGCAGTTTTGAATCTCAGTGCACTATATAGGTATGGTTTGCTTAATAGGGTGATTGCTCTTGCCAAGAAAATGGTGAGAAACCAAGTGGCCAAAGGTTAAGCAGAGCATGTTGGCTTTGAAACACCGGGGCTCATGCAAAGACAGAGGGTGCTGGTGAGACTAGTTGACAGTTGCAGTTTTACCTTGGCAAGTGGATCTAACTATTCAGTGAGTGCTTAAGAAAAGAGAATGATTAGGAAAGAAGGTTGAAGATATGAAATCGGATTTAACTATAGGTACAAGAAACTAATTCATGATGATTACAGTACATACAAAAAACTGTTAGGATGATGATGCTGGATGCAGGCGTGCTAACAGAGGCCAACAATTACTCACGGGTGTGCTTAGAGATAGCCTTGATTAGTGCATTTTATAAGTTGAAATAAATAGTCTTTCCCTCCCACCACACATATTTATAGCTAATGTCTTTCCTTAACCTAGTTTCCTGGGTTTCTGCAGCGTATACTATCACTTTAACTTGATGCAATATGGTTTTTCTTTCTTGTCCTCTTCCTCCCTATCCCTTATGCCCCTGAAAACAAAATTACTTCCGTGAGTGACTTTCCATGTTGCCTTAGTCTGTAACCAATCAGATTGTTTAGGAGTATCTGATAGCAATATTACTGAGGCTTTTTGAAAAAATAAATCTGAATGCCATGTTGGGGTAAGGTTCCAGCCTATTATATACCTACATAGCAGGTGGAGCCCCTGCGAAACGTTCTGGACTGATGATCCTGGAAACTGAAGTACTCTGTGTATCCATAGAATTGCTGGAGCAAGGGCAGCAGCAGGGCTAGTTTTATCCACTCTATCTCACTTTGACTTGGAAGGAATGGAAGTTCAGTCTCCCTGCCCTACTTAATCCATTATTGCTCCACTGTGACTGCAGGGCTAATGGTGATAGGATCAGCATTGTCATCTTGCATGATTTTATCAGGAGTTTTGTGATATATTTTATTTGTTTTTAAAGCCTCAGCTCACGTACTTAAGTTATTGCCTGAGTAACCTAGCTTTCATTTTTTGTTTAAAGGCAGTTTCTAGCCTTTGTGGCAGTGGACAAAAGCTTAAAAATACGACCTCCCCATGCCCCCAAATGCTACAACAGAAGGCAAATAAAAAGAACCTAAGATCTGTTGCTTTTAAAATTTCATGCTTTTTAAGCCAATCTGATGATTGTGGGGAGGTTGACTGATGATTCTGGAACAGTTACAGGGTTAGCAAACCTCTGGTGTTTTTTTGTTGTGGGGAAGCCTAAGCTCTGGGACCCCGACAGACCTGCCCATTCACAGAGGCCAGCATATTTAGGCATTTTTAAAGTAGCTCTGTCAAGGTTAGTAGGCCCTAGCTGCACAGGGCTCCTGTGTGGCAACTCTGACCTTTTTGATTCTTTGCATCCTTGTTTCCCAAGCTGCTGGTTGCTGACACTGAAGTAACTTTTTTAAAAAATTGCATCTGGCTTTTCTATGAGACTCAATGGAGGCAAACTAATATGTGTCTTGGGTCACATTTCTCCCTGCTGTAGTCAGATCTGGGGCTTCCTTTCTTGAAAGTGCCCCTTTAAATGGTTTACAGCTAAGCACATGCTTTGGTACCCATTATATGTGATTTCTATATAGTGCATTTCATACCCTAGGTCCCTCTCAAATTACATCTCAAATCACAAGTAGCTTTGGATTGTAACCATTATATGCTCCGCCAATGTAAGACCTGATTTTGCAAGGTGCTATATAACTTCAACTCCCAGGATCAGCCTTAGACCTTTACTGAAGGAATGTTGGCCAAGATACCAAGATTATCATCAAGTCTTTTTAAAGAGTAGTATAGGATCTTTAATTTCCACCTGCAGAGATATCAGAGACAGACAGAGAGCACTGTTTTAAAATGTCTCATGCAAAAGCTTGCTCCTTTACCAGTTCAGGACTCCTATCGCCATGCTCCTCTGCAGTGACTAAACTCAGGCCTTGGAGCTAGAGTTGAACAAATGACTTCTTGGAGGAGCCATGAGAACACTATCAAGTGAGCCATAGTGACACATGTAACTCTAAGCCCAGTTCTGTAGTTCTTAAATTGACTTCAGTGGAAGCTTTGTCTCTATAATAATGTTGTGTACTGGGTAACAAATGCTTATCAGTTATGATATATGATACATATGTGGCAGGATTATCCCAATTTATATTTTTTGTAGACATACAATTTATTCAGCAGATTAGCTGTTTATACCTGTTTTGATGTAAAGCATGTGCATTAATTGTGAGAAGTGCTTTTACCCAATAAACGGTAGCTACTCCTTAACCGAGCATGACCTTAACTCTCAAATAAATACATAATTATTTAACACCTTTTTTAATAAAGGGGGAAAATATTGAGTCATTTTAGTTACAGAAAAATCATAGTGATTTGTTAACATCTGTCCTTATAAAAATCCTTCTAAAATTTTAGTTGGAGGGAGGGATGAAATGTAGTACAATCTTGTCCCAGGCAAATTCCACTTATAACAAAAGGAAGTGTCATTTGATAACATAGCTGAAGGATCCAGTGAGTTAAAAGCCTTCAGATTTTCAGGTTATAAAATGAAGTTGGTTTTGAGATACAAGCAAAAAAATAAAATGAATAAAACTACTTTTTTCTTTGTACTACCATTATATAATCACCAAGTTGATTTTGAAAGAAAAAAATTTAATTGCTGAAAGGCCGGAAGTTTTTATATCATGTTTAAAACTCTAATTTTTTATGGCTAAACTATAAATCCCATGGAATTCAGGTGGGCGAGATTACAAAAGGAACTCAAGCCCTAACTACAGTGACACAACCTGAATGATATTGGTAGGAATGGCACCACTGTATGTTGTAGTAAAATGAGGAAATTAAGCAGGAGAGGCTGCCCCCAAGAGGAGAGAGGAAAAAACACAGACACAGTCAAACTGCTTGCAATTTGCTCAATGCTGCTGACTCAAGAGAGGCTTGGCATTGACTGAGGCAGACCTTGCTTCTCCTCTTCATCCTCTAACAAGAAGCAATCACAAGCCCACAGTACTGCAGGGAGGAACACTAATAGGTCAGCATTTTTTTCCCAGCCCTTGGCTGAGGATTGGGACTCGAGGAGTTGGTTGATCCTTGAGGCTATTCTGCCAGTGCCATCAAGAGGACAAAAGCTGTAATTCAAGTGGCTGCCAGGGGGAAAAGCAAATCAGTTACGTTTTCATACCTACAAAACTGAGGTCTGCTCAAGGCTGAGCTTATGATGTGCAGGGCCCCAAAGTTCCAGAAAGGCTGCAGAGGAGAAATCAGGCTAAAAGCCCCAGCACTGAAGTATGCATGGCCATTTGCTGGTGAGTGGTTTCCTTCAGCTCTGCATCCACTGCCAAAGGAGTGATATTGCTGAACTCACACAGGCTGCGGAAGCCTCTCAAGAGTAGGGTCCCAAAGCTGCTGTTTGCTTATGTTTATGACAAGCCCTCAATTTACTCATACTGCTTTACAAAATTAAATATAACTTCTATTTAAATTAGATTCAAAACAGGAGGAGGAATGGAGCAGACACTCACTGAAATAATTTTTTTTTTTAAAAAGGCATAACAGTAATACAAACAGTGTCTGTGAAAATGCTGAAAGACTTGGAATGCCCCCCACAGGTCAGGCTTTGGTGATTTCTGTGCAGAAGCAGAACTTTACCGACATGAATATGACTGAAGAAAAAGGTGACAGAAAAAGGCTAGTCTGAAATGTCTCATTCAAAAGAAGAGACATACAAGAAGGTTTACAAAGTGCTCAGATCCAGCAGCGATGGGTTTGTATAAATATATGCAAACGTATATTTAGCAAGAGTTTACTATATTACAGCAGTAACAGGAGAGGAATTTCAAACAGCTCCAAGTATCTCTAAATGCTCAATGGATGAAGTCTGGTTACCAAACTCTTCCTGAGTATTGCACTAAAAGGAAAGGCTAGAAGCCAGAGACTAGAAAAATATCACACACACCATTTGTAATAATTACAAATTGGATTGAATTTAGTAACCAGGAAGGAAGAGCCTAACTGTACAGTCATCCTGCCAGAAGCTGCTAAGCATCCTTGTTTATTGTTGCTAGGTGTTGATAAACAGCTACCAAATCCAGTGGCTGCATCTCAGCAGCCTGTGATCTCTGTCACTCTTTGAGCGAACTCCCAGGGGTGCTGTGCCTCAGTTCTGAGGTGCAGTCAGCACCCATTGTTGTTCTAGTTATGATCTTGAGAGCATGCCAGCCATGCACAACATTGTGGTAACTTATGTGGATATGTAAGTAAAATGTAATCAGCAATTCATTTTTCACTTGTAACTAGGGAAAAGCTGAGCTTGGGGAGTGCTCTGCTCTGGAATTTTGATTTAGGCCCATTTCCACTTGTGACATAGGCTGTGCCCTTCTCCATTCTATTGTTTTTAAATGAGAAATAACAGTTCACAACCCCTTCTCACCATAAGCACATTCCTAATTTACAAGCCCCAGGTTAAGACGTTGATACATTGTTTGATATTTACTGTGGGATTCCCATCTCCACTGCCCCACAAGCCCTGAACAGCTGCAAACTTGCCAAGTTTTCATTTTCTAACACCTCCCACTCCCAATTGATTATCTCCCCCTGCCCCCCGAAATCCTTTTCCTGCTATCATTGGCAAAGTTAAATTCCTTTTTAAATGAACGATCTCTCTCTTTTTACAATTGCTCTAAAGAGATGCCTGAGGCACAGTGTAGGATCTGATCGAGACAAGCTTTGTGAATGTCCTTCTGGCTTATTTCTTATTTTAAGGTAGTGCGGGGGGGGAGGGGGAGGGAAACGACCCAAAGCACAAATTATGTATGTACAAGAGTACTGAAATGCAGCCAATTCTAGAATGTAAGGTAAGTAACAGACACACAACACAAGGCACAAAAGTAGAGGGAAATGATACTTTGCCCAAGGACACTGGGGCCAGGGCGGGCTCTAACTTTTTTGCCACCCCAAGCAAAAAAAAACAACCAAAAAACCCCAGAGTGCTGCCCTGCCGAAACAACTCCCCCCAGGAAGCCACGCTGCCAAAACAAAAACCAAACCCCCTGAGCACTGCCCCGCCGAAACCACCCACCCCCCAGCCTTGCCCCGCTGAAACAACCACCCCAAGTGCCACCCCGCTGAAACAAAAACCAAACCCCCTGAGCGCTGCCCTGCCGAAACAACCCCCCCCCAAAGCACTGCCCTGCCGAAACAAAAACCAAACCTCAAGTGCTGCCCCGCCGAAACAAAACCAAAACCCCCTGAGCGCTGCCCCACCGAAACAACCCACCCCCCCAGTGCTGCCCCACTGAAACAACTCCTCCGACTGCCACCCCGCTGAAACAAAAACCAAAACCCCTGAGCGCTGCCCTGCCAAAACAACCCCCCAGAGCACTGTCCCACCAAAATAACCCCCCCCGAGTGCCGCCATGCCGAAACAAAAACCCTTGAGCTTCGCCTAGCCAAAACAACCTGCCCCCCCCAGCGCCGCCCTGCTGAAACAAAAACAAAACAAAAAAAACGGAGCGCTGCCCCACCACCCCAAGATTGGCTGCCCCTTAGAAGGTGCCGCCCCAAGCACATGCTTGGTCGGCTGGTGCCTGGAGCCGGCCCTGACTGGGGCAAACCTTGCCACAAAACGTACCCTAGGATATTTTGTGTCCGCACAGAACCTCCATTTCTAAGGTCTAGTCTGAAAGGCACACACAGTAAACTGCATGAAGCTCAATTTATCCACCTCAGAAAGATATAAGGTGAGCTGATATGGCCAAGAAGTCTGGAGGTCTCAGGAGTGGTTTTAACCCTAGTACTCTGGCTAAAATGTCAGCTTAGGCCTTATAGCTGGCTAAGCTAAATCCAGCCTCTAAATTTACAACTGGATGCAGGATTTTTCTTCACCTCTTCCCCTACATTATTGTTTAGCGTTGTAGGTGCTGATAAACAGCTACCACATCCGGCACCTGCATTTCAGTAGTTTACGATCTCTGCATTCCCTGTAACTACCTTCCACGGGTGTCGAGGCTCAGTTAGTTAATATTTGTACAATGCTTTGAGATCCTGAGATGAAAGGTATTATAGAAAAGCAAACTATTATTGCATTACTATTTTTGGACCATTAAGCCCTGTTCCTGCTTATTAATGAAAAGATACTAATCTCCTTGCGTGAGAGAAAGAATTAACATTTTCTTTCACTACCGTATAGATAGGGGATTTCTTTCCTTTTAGTCTCCCCCTTTCCCAATATTTCATTCTGAAAACTGTTACCAGTTTTCGTGGCCATGGGATCAGTATTGGCTCCCTCTACCCCTGTACATATAACTATTTTCCCCTTATCTTGGTTACTGTATGATCTCTCTAGCCCATTTTCTCTGTAGCTTATAGTACGGATGGCAGATGTGTTTGTTTTACTGGTACTCTTGTAATTGTTATTGTTATAGTGTAAATTCTGTTTATTGTTGAAAAATTAACAGATCTAAAATTGTTTACCCCAATGGAAAGCTTTTGCCAAATACCAACATTTATTAGTAAGTAATTGTATTTTAACAAGTATTTTCACAACTCTTCTCTGCCTGGAAAGTTTATTTTTCAGAGATCACTTGCATCTCAGCATTAGTAAGAGCAGGACACCACTGCATGATATAAATGTATTAAATGCTGCTCTCTAGTGTTTAAAACTGCACCAGCAAGGACTGCTCTTCTATTCAATACAAACATGCTGTCACTGCTCAACAACTTCACTTTGTTAGGGAGATCAAGGTCACTGGTCTTTATCACAGCCATATAGTAAACTTACCCTGCTATTACATAATTTGGGATTGCTATTTACCCTTTCTTGGTGGTGGTAGGAGAGGAAGAGGGTACTTTGGTTGTGGTGTAATCTGGACAATTTTCTGCTGAGTGGGGGGACTCCTTAGTAGAGCTGGGGAACCAGGGAGCCTCCCCTCCAGTAATGGAAGTTCAGGAACTAGCTCTCTGTTCCCCTGGGAGATGTGTGTGGCTCTTTCTTTTCCATGGGGCTCTTTCTTATCCTTGGGGGACATGGATGGAGGGTCTTCCAAGGAGGTGGTCACCCAAGTACCTTGAAAACAAGTTGATTCTGCACCATGCTCTCCCCAGAACTGTGAAATCTACTGGGGAAGGGATTGCTCACTTAGGGTGGAGGATGGAGTGAGGAGGGTCCTGGAGGGCTCTATGACGGCGGAGGGTTGTATCTGGGGGTTTCTAACGAGGGTTGCCCCTCTCCTTGGCTCCGAGTGGGGTCTTCACTATGGAGTCTGGGGGAAGGTGGGTATTTGGGACAGGGGTTCCCCTCAGGCTGGGTGGGGTCTCCCTCTGCCCGGGTGGGGGGTATCTATGGGAGATTTCTGCCGAGGGTGCCCCTCACCTTGGCTATGAGCGGGTTCTGCACCATGCTGTCCGGGGGAAGGTGGATGTTTGGGGTAGAGGTTACCCAGGCGGGGGGTGCCTATGGGGGATCTGTGCCGGGGGTGCCCCTCACCTTGGGTATGACTATGAGCAGGTTCTGCACCAGGCTGTCCGGGGGAAGGTGGGTGTTTGGGGTAGGGGTTCCCCCCAGGCTGGGTGGGGGTCTCCCTCTGCCCAGGAGGGGGGTATCTATTGGTGATTTCTGCCGGCAGGTGCCCCTAACTTTGGCTATGAGTGGGTTCTGCACCAGGCAGTCTGGAGGAAGGTGGGTGTTTGGGGTAGAGGTTACCCCGGCAGGAGGTGTCAATGGGGGATCTGTGCCAGGGGTGCCCCTCACCTTGGCTATGAGCAGGTTCTGCACCAGACTGTCCGGGGGAAGGTGGGTGTTTGGGGTAGAGGTTACCCAGGCAGGGGGTGTCAATGGGGGATCTGTGCCAGGGGTGCCCCTCACCTTGGCTATGAGTGGGTTCTGCACCAGGCTGTCCTGGGGGAAAGTGGTGTTTGGGGTTACCCAGGCGGGGGTGCCCATGGGGGATTTGTGCTGGAGGTGCCCCTCACCTTGGCTATGAGCAGGTTCTGCACCAGGCTGTCCGGGGGAAGGTGGGTGTTTGGGGTAGAGGTTACCCAGGCGGCGGTGTCCATGGGGGATCTGTGCTGGGGGTGCCCCTCACCTTGGCTATGAGCGGGTTCTGCACCAGGCTGTCCCGGGGGAAAGTGGGTGTTTGGAGTTACCCAGGCGGGGGGTCTCTATGGGGATCTGTGCTGGGGGTGCCCCTCACCTTGGCTATGAGCGGGTTCTGCACCAGGCTGTCTGCGCCCGCCGCTGCTTGGGAAACCCCAGCCAAACACCACCTCTCCCCG
>NC_133792.1:16476467-16482492 GCF_003597395.2 Chelonoidis abingdonii | reverse complement strand
GCAAAATTTGCATTTATCAACATTAAATTTAATCTGCTATTTTGTTGCCCAGTCACCTAGTTTTGAGAGATTTTTTTATAGCTCTTCGCAGTCTGCCTGGGTCTTAACTATCTTTAGTCATTTTGTATCATCTGCAAATTTTGCCCCCTCACTGTTTATCCCTTTTTCCAGATAATTTATGAATATGTTGAATAGGACTGGTCCCAGAACAGACCCCGGGGGACACCACTATTTACCTCTCCATTCTGAAAACTGACAATTTGCTTCCCCCTAAACTATGCAGAGATTAAAGGGCTGCCTTAGCTCAGCGTTACAAGAGACACTTACCCCCAGAAACCAAGCCAATTATGGGGGGAAACATATCATGTAGTACCTGGATCCTGTAATATAGTTGATTCCTCCCCACCCCCAGCCACCTCTGGTATTTTTATAATCCTCTTTTTACAGTGCTTTCTTTTCCACGTGAATGCCTCAATGAATGACAGGGGAAACCGATTATATCCCAACCTGACAATACAAAGTGCTAACAGAGAGACCAGGTGTGTGAGGTAATATCTTTTATTGGACCAACTTCTGTTGGTGAGAGAGACAAGCTTGTTGGAAAGCAGTTTGCCTCTCACCAACAGAAGTTGGTCCAGTAAAAGGTATTACCTTAGCTCTCTAATATCCTGGGACCAACAAGGCTAGAACAATATAAAAAAATACAGGAGCTCAAAATATCTTTTTTCAGTTTAAGAATTTATATTTTACTTTTAATCTGAAATTATCTTCTGTCAATATATTACTGGGGATTGAATCAGTGAGAGTTACAAGACAGGAACACATATGCTTAATGTTTTAAATCACATAGTAGAGAGGGAGACACATACTTTATTATAATTGCTAGAGTTGATCTTCCTTTATCAAGAGTGATTTTATGTTCCCTTTGCGAAAAATGCCAAGGAAAGCTTGAATTCTTTTTCTCCAGTTTCATTCAGACGGCTTCCTGACAAATGGGAAGCTGTCAAAGTAGACTCATCATGGTTTGCTGGAATTCTGTCGGCTGTTAGCTTGCAGCCAGACTGTCAGAGAGGGAGGAACAAGAGGAGAGCCATCTGATGCCTGAGTTGAAGTTGTAGCTAGTAAAAGAAGCACATATGGATGATTATATTGAGGAACTGCTTACATTACCACTTTCCTTGAGCTGGACTCATACTATGATCTATTTTTAATATCTGGTTAAATATTCTTGGGTGGAAAAACATGGTCCACCCCAATTTAGCAAGCTTAATCAATTTCAAAACTTTATTAAGAGAATTTTAGGACAATATACTACCACCTTAAAGCACAAAATATAGGCGCATAAGTAAAACAGGAAAGGATAATGATTGGTTACCAATCCAGGTAGGCAGTTTCTTCATCACCAGGTCATTACTGGGTCAGACTTATGTGTTCTGCATTGCTCCGATTGTTTTCAACAGTTCACATCCTTTTATATCCTTATATAAACTGTACATTCGCATGTGATACCCATATCTAATCGTTCATTTTCCTTGTCTGTATTTGATCTCTCATGCTGTATGCATGCTGCATTTTTATATCAAAACATCTTAATTGGTTCCTTGATATCAATCGTGCACAGATCACACATAGAAATACATGTAATCTCTTCCATTCATCTGTTTCCTGTTTTTCTCAGTTTATCTATTTTAGCCATCTTGCTCTTGTCCATGATTGGTGGGGGGGGGAAGAGGGGAAGAGGGTGGCAGAATACTTTGTTCTCAGGAATCCTGTTCAATATTTAGCAAGCATCTGTGTTTCTTTTTTAGTTAAGACACACTCTGGCAGTTTAGAACACTTGTTCTAATAAACAGAATACAATGCTAAGCATTCAGCAATTAAAATTTCCACTCTTAATAAAGGTTGCACAGCTTTCTATTCTTCAAGTGTGATGGGGTTTGGTTCACTTAACGATAGGCCTTAACTTAGCAATAGGTCCTTCATCCTAATGGTCAAGAGAATCATGCCTAGCCTTAACTCTTACTTCTCATATGTGAGTAACATGACCATCCAACAATACTGTGTCCTATTGTACAATGAATTGTTTAAGTGACATGAGGCACATGGGGTAGGAAAAATATCAAATTCTCCACTGAAGCTAAAGAACTAGTGAAATTTCTTCCTGGCTTTGGAGTAGCATTCATGCATGAAGGTACTTGCACACCAGAGTGATAAAATATTATGCAAACCTAACAGACGGATAGATGCATTTTGAAATGATTGACAGTTTAAAAACTGAGTACACGTGATTTAACATAATTATTGAAGAAGATAGCTGAAGGTAATTACTTTTATACTAGAATCTGTCAAAAGAAAAGTCTCCTATCCGCTTCCCCTTTCCCCTCAGTTCTGATTATTATGTATAAATGTACAAAGCTCAAATTCACTATACTTTCCAGGAGTGCATTCTAGTGTACTCTAATCGGCAAGCCACAATATACTTACACTGTAGCCACGAGCGATCTTTTTATGGGTAGATTATAAACCATTTTAAAAAAAGTTTAATAGTGGAAATACTGGCAACTTAAAGTACAATGACTTCACTAAGAAGATGTAAATAGAAATTAAGTCATTTTAATAGAAAAAACAAGTCAAATTTAAAGAGTATTATAAAATTAGTCAGGCCCCTTGACTGCAATGCAGCAAAACACTTAATCAGGGCTTTAAAACTATTGCAGTTGTCCACATGAGATGATTGCACATCAGTGCATTACTCTCAGTAACAGTAACAGGTATCATGTGATCCGATAAATTCATTACTTATATCACGGGTGTAGCGATAACAGAGGAAAATAACACTGATCAATTTCATTATTGTAGAAATACAAATAAATGTCTTAAGACCAATATTAAACACACAAGAATTGCTGCAAATAAGCTTACAGGGAGATACTGGACTATGGTGCTATTTTGTTTCTCTACACCAGCTGCTTTCCCTTTGTGGCTTCAGGCTTCTGTGAAAACAAAAGGGTTTGTTATTTTAAAGTCCACAGTGATTGGAGTAGGTGCAGAAGACAGTTAATTACAGTAATTTCTGGGGTAGCATTAGTAAATTTCTCAGCATTTGATTAATACAAATAAGGCTGACTTATTTTAGGGACTTTTGTTATTATATAATGGATGTTGCTCTATAATTTAGATTATTACTTTACCTGTGTTCTCATTTTTAACTCTGTTAGGAAAAAAAGATTGAGAAATTTTGTTAAATACCAATCCATAAAGTTGTGTCCTGGACTGTAAAGAATGCATGGATTTTAAGGCTTCTTAATCACTGAGTGGAGAAGCAGAGTGAAAATTCTAGTTTCCTTGTAATACTTCCAACATATTGTTCTTGCGAATGCTACTGAAGCCCCATTAAACCTTGTGCATACATTCAACTATGATTCTCACAGTGGATTACTCAAAAAACCTCAGACTCCAATCTTAAAAAGACTTGTGCACAGCCACTGCTCATAGCGTATAAAGTTAAGTGTCTGTGTCTTTCCAAGATCATAGCCTAAAGTTATACTAGAATCTGCTTTAATCCTCACTGAAAGATTTTTTTTAATTTCTGAAGGAAATGCATCCTTAAAATGTTGTTGCTAAGCAAATCTTTTACTCACCTTGTTGGTGTCATTAAGGATAATCCTAAGTAACTTAAAAGGTAAAAGGCAATAAGGATATACAGTCTCCCTATTTAGGCCTCAGATGAGCAGAAGCTCTTTCATGTTTAAACTCTAATTGACCTAACAGGCCAATAAATAGAAAAGGCCAGGTGCAACGTCCCTTATCAGTTGCCATACAGCTCATACTGGTCTAAAGCAGAAATAATGAGGCCTGTGCACCTTTCGCAGAAGGACAAGATAACTTGCAGAAGGAAAACTTACTAATGAGCTGCCGCGGCCAAGATTACTTAATGCACCTGCGCTTACGTAACTGCTACAGGGGGAGGAAGGAGAAGAGGGAGGGGGAAGACAAAGAAGTGTGTGAGAAAAGAATGCTGCAGCCGGACAGAAGAGGGAGGGGAAACGGGGGCTTGCTTGTCAGCGAGAAAAGTTCTCATGGATATAAAGGAACATACTGCTTGTTTTAGGTGTGCTGGATTTGAGGCATGTCAAGTCTCCCAGCACCACTTTGAGATCTCAAATAAACTTGCTTTGCTTCTCTACCCTGGTGTGTTTATTGGCGTGGTGCACACCGGGCGATGGACCCTCCTGCTGTTGCCCCCCTCGGGCACTTTGTGCCGGCAACAACCTGACCCAACAACCACCATGAAAAAAAGCAGGACATACACTTTTACTAGCAGCTGTGATTGGCAGGACAAAGCAGAAAAGCAAAATGCCCACCTGGCAAGGTTAGCTGCATTTTTACATCAAAACAGCCTAACTGGATAATATATATGGAGATATACCTATCTCATAGAACTGGAAGGGACTTTGAAAGGTCATCAAGTCCAGCCCCCTGCCTTTACTAGCAGACCCAAATACTGATTTTGCCCCAGATCCCTAAGTGGATTGAGCTCACAACGCTGGGTTTAGCAGGCCAATGCTCAAACCATGGAGCTCTCTCTCCCTCTGCAATGTTCCATTTCAGGTCACTGATGATGATCATGCTGGATGAGCTTTTGACCAGATATGATAGGCAAATGGATATTTCAGATTTTAGCTTTTTGAAGCAAATGAGCACCATGCACCTCAACTGCGCAAGTTCTTTTTTAAAAAATCAGTCTTTGAAACTTCTATACTGCATTAACAGCTGTGCAGGGAAAAATACATATACAAGATCCCTGAGCCTTAAAGCCCTGTGCAGATACAAAATTTGTATCTCTTCCCATGCATGGACATTCACAGATTTTCAGGGCTCTACTGATCCTATAATTTACTGCAGGTAGGTGCACTGTGTCCGGGTAACCTGATGTGCAGGATCAGGCCTTCCCACTAGCTAATTACATGGTTGCTTTAAAACATTTTCTCATCCAGGCTGCTCACACAAACCTAGAATTGGAATATTTAAAGCACAATTTTTGGCCACATTTAGGGTGAGAAGATGTCCTGATTTTATAGGGACAGTCCCGATTTGTGGGTCTTTTTCTTATATAGGCTCCAATTACCCCCCACCCCCATCCTGATTTTTCACATTTGCTGTCTGCCCACTGTAGCCACCTTTTTACGTTTGACCTTCCTGCCAACCAAAGCAGCTTCCCAGGCGGGTTTCCAGGAAGCAGTAGGCAGGGTCCCAGGCTGGTTGTTAGGCTCTGGTACAGTGATGTACAATTGGGGGCGGGCACGTGTACTGAGGACGCAGTGGGACGTGTCGAGCTGTGCAGGTTTCCCCTTGAACGAAGCCCATGGGCTCAGCAGCGCCCCGCGCGGGACAAGGTGGGCTTGGCCTGACCCGTGAGAGGAGGGGATTGGCCGGGCTCACCACAGCCCCCAGGCTGCGGGGGTCGGGGGAAGGCCCGGGCCTAGTCGCGAGATGTGAACCAGGCCAGGCCCAGCCCGCTGAGGAGCAGGCGCGGCGGGGCACCGCGTTCCCTCCTCCCGAGCGGAAACAGCGCAGCCGCTAGCCAGGGACAGACGAACTCGGGTCCGTTCCTCCCCAGGTCCGGCAGGGGACGCTTCCGGTCCATGGGGCAGCGGAACTCGGCTAAGACACTTCCGGCCCGGCCGCCCGGGGGAACCGCGATAGCGACGGACACTTCCGGGTGCGAGGCATGCGCGTGTTGGGGGGGCGCTGTGTCCTGTGGAAAGCTGAGCCGGCCAGGTATGGGGTGGGGGGAGCGGCCTGAAATAGGAGGAGCGGGGAGATGGTTGGTAGGAGGAGTGACGGCGATGCGGGACGATTTTGGAAAGAACGAGAGGGGGTGGGGGGAGTGGAGGCGAGGGATGGGTTAGTGAGGGGAGGGATGGAGGATTGGGGGCAGTGAGGGGGTGAGTGGGGATGAACGGAGGATTAGGGGTGGGTGGGTGGGAATGGAGGATTGGAAGCAGTGATGAGTGGGTTGGAA